>NW_027613975.1:0-31308 GCF_965212315.1 Lampetra planeri
CCAATCTCTTGTTCTCCTCAGTGGCTGTTTGGACAATCTGACTTGGCCGGTGCTATTTCTGGGGTTGTTTTGGTCACGCTGGCTGTGGGGTTTCAGAAGGATCCCTCGCTTCCAGGGTTCCATGAGAGTTCAAGCCGCTCAGTTCAGATCTGGAAACGAATCCAAGCTGGCGATTGCTTGGTTGGGGGTCAGGAGGAGGAAGTAAATGCCATTATAATATCTAATATTTGTTGGGGCTCCTCTCCTCTGGTGCTCTCCTGTGGGTCTCCTCTCTGGGGCTCCTCTCCTCTGGGTTTTCTCTCCTCTGGGGCTGCAGGCTGTCAGGAATTAGCTGCCTCTCTGTGGGTAGAGTCTCAGCAGAGTAGGAATGCCTGCAGAGGTGGGCGAGCTAAGCTACACGCGGGCCACTTTGGCAGGAGGCCATGTTGTGCTAGCGAGAAGGCCCGCATGCTTGGATATATTAGCAGCGGTTTTGTAACCATTGTGATGAAATGGCCAAGCTCCCGCTGCCCCCTCAGAGGCCTGGAATGATTCAGAGCCAAGAGAAGAGCGAGCAGCGCCGAGCTGCTCCCCAGCCACAGAGAACTTTGTCAGCACACACAATGCTACTTGTGTTTCTTGGCGTTAAACACCTACGTTTGACCACCGTACTCCGGCGGTAATCAGCGGAGGTCGACTATTGTCTTCCTCCAATCACACACACACACACAGAAACACACATTTTCTTCGTCAGGCGCCATCGGTGGTTCACTGGAGGACATTTCACACAACCTGGATATTATTTACATATTGGCATTGTCACACTTTGCCTTCACAATACAAGTAAAAAAAAAGTAGGTTTGATAATGATCGTGTCGTCCCGCTCTGTCACACACACACACACACACACACACACACACACACACACCCTCCTCCTGCACCTGTCTGGTGCCAGTGTTGTGAGAAGCTAAATTCCTGAGCTTTGTCAAGAGGTGTCAGAGGCAGGGTGCCGGAGGTAGGCTTTCAGGGTCGGGGGAGGGCATGTGTGTGTGTTTTATGCATGCATGCTGGCATGCACTCTCTCTTTGTGCTACAGTAACATGGTGAGTGCATGTGCGTATTTAGGTGCCGGCTCAGGTGTCGCCCAGTGGAATGCAGACCTTTTGGCCTTTGACCCTCAGAACACGGCCCTGGAGGTTTTTGTGTCAAACCATTGCTCCTGAACCTCAGCTAGTGAGGTGTCATGTTACTCTCCTGGCTGCTGCCACGAGGCCAAAGGCTACAGAGGACACAGCTGTGTATGTGTGTGTGCGTGTGTGTGTGTTGGCGACCGTCAGGTTATCACTGGACAATTTATTCGTTCAAATGACAGTCGAGTTTTCGTCATACGATGAAAGTTTGCCTGAGCACTTTTCATTTTACTTATTCTTTTCTCATAAATAATGTCCTGGGCTTTTGGCACCATCAGCTTCACCGATCAATATTTTGAAAAGGAACAGAAAATATAAAAATAAACCGCAGCCATTCAGGCAGCAGTGGGTGTCAGTATCTTAATAGGAAAAGAATGTGTGGAATCACAGACAGTAATAAGCAGTAAATAAGTCAAACAAAGGCCCCACGATCAAACACATATAAATCAGTTATTCATTAGATCAGAAGCTTGAACAACATCTTTCCTCAACGTCCTACTTCTACTTACATTTTGTGTGCTGCAATTTAACCCCTTCATGCACAACAGTCCCTTCAGTGGACAGCGATTTAAGATTGGACAGTTATGTATGTCCTTCAGGATTGTTAAATTTGAAAACAGAAAGTAGCTAAAAATGTGAGTCATTGGACATAGAAATAATATTTGAAAAAAAAAATGCTGTCTTTTCTAATAATTCATGCATGAAAAGGTTCAAAGTTTCTCCAGAGATGTAGATCATCACAAGAAAACCGTGTTCTCCGTGTGTGCACACGACCCCACCCCAGATGTTGTTGGGCAAATTTGCACCTCCAGTGCCCTCCACCCATTTTCTCCCTCCACAGAGCGCCTTCTGTGTCTATTATTGGCAGGAAGCTGTGACAGAGAAGGCTACTCAGCGAGGGGGGAAACGGAGGCTAAACATGGTTTGCTGGAGGAATGCGAGCGAACAGCCGCGTTCATTTGTACATTCACCAGCCTCTTTGCCAGCCGTCCCGTCCAACATCCAGAGCTCTGCCCGGACAAGAGGCGCCTTTGTTCCCCATCTGTTGGCTACACCCTGTCTTACCGTTCCCTCCATCTTGTTGCACCTCCTCTGCCTCCCTCCTTTCACCCCAGAATAGCATAGCAGGTCCCCTCTGAAAATAGAGTTGGTGATATTGGCAGCGTCGAGTTGTCTCTCTCTCTCTCTCTCTCTCTCTTTCCACTTTGTTTTTCACACAGAATCACTGTTGTCTCTGAGGTTTATTACCTCCGCCAAGACGGTTACGTGACAGGGCCGCTTGGTCACGTACGTTTTGCTTATTGATACAAAAGGGCCTTGGAGCCACTCTGCACATTCTGTCCCAAAGATTTCCTTCTTTTTTTTGTCGGAAAACGTATGTGCTGTTCAAATCCAATCACATCAAACATTATTTCCACAGCACTTTTCATACAGTAGAAACCCAACATAAAGTGCTTTACAAAATAAAAACATGCAACATAAATACATCACTATTATATATGTATAAAAAACCAACAACATGCCCCCTCCCCACATATATATACATATGGAGAACCACACATCCATATGCAAGCTTCTGCACACACACACACACACACATGCATCGTCTACTTCACTGTCACTCGTTGGTCTAGTGACATGGCAGGGAACTCGTGAGACTTACGCAAAAATATATGTGCTTGTTTCAGTGATGCACACAACACACATCTGCATCATATTTCAGAAATATTTGAGGGAAACGTGTTTGTAACAGCAGCTGTAAGAACAGCAATAAGACAGAGAATTAAAGGACTGTTATAAATAGAAGGATTCCAGCCGCAGTTCATTGACTCAGTGTGTTTGACAAGTGACAGTCAACTCAGAATTAAACTGCTAAATATTACATCAACACAACGTCCTCCAGACGAGCAATTCTTTTTTTATGTTAAAAGGCTGAGGAGAAATTCTTGCGAGTCATGTGGTCCAGACTTAATCCTCTGTGAACCCTGCTGCGAGGTGTTCCCTCTAAAGTATAAGAAAGGCAGGTAAGCTGAAACCACAGAGGAAATCTTATTAAAAGAGCGCTGCATGTGGAAAATTGCTGTTTTTCTGTTGGAGACGAGCTCGATGCCCGTAATTTGACGGATTCCACTTTAATCAGTCAACCCAGGACGGGCTGTGTCAGCTTTTTCTTTTCTTGTCAGGTAGATTTTTCTCTCTTGAAGTTGAGAAGCACTGAACAAGCAGGATCAGTAAATGCAGCTTTTACTGAGCTGTGTCGACTTAAGAATACAGAGTTCATTGGGGAACGCGCAACAAAAAACAACATCTGTTTCATCTTCATAGAAACTTGAAAACCCCCGAATTTGAATGTTATAGACGTCTAATTAGGTCAGAACTGCCCAGGACGTTGCCTTCAAATGGATATTCTTCACGCTTCACACTGAATATCGATGGTATATCGGTGTCCAAGCAGTCTGGGTCTGATGGCGCTTTTCCACTACACAGTTCCAGCTCGTATCGGTCGACTCGGTTTGGTTCCATTCAGGTGTCGTTGATGTGGTGGCTGACGTTACAGCGCCGTCTGCGCAAAACTGCCACAACAGTGTTTTTTTTACCGTGACATCAACAATTTGGGACATGGAGGAGATGGTGAAGTTGTGCCTTGGAGAGCTGAGTTGAGTCACGCTGTGCTGGAAGCTTGTGGTGGACAAGCCCAATTACAGGTTGCTTTTAGGCGACTGTCCCTCTCCACTTCCTGTTCAAAAAACATTCAAATCTGAATGTCCCCTCCTTCATTTGAACCATTTGCTGTTTTTTTGCCTCTCCAGATGTTCCTGACCTGCCCAGTACCGTCGGCTTCTCCCCACCCTCCAGTCCAAATCCTGCAAAGAAGAGTAGCTCTATCAACTGGTCCTTCCCAGACAAGATCAAGTCCCCGCGCACTGTCAGGAAGATCTCCATGAAGATGAAGAAGCTCCCCGAGCTCAGCCGCAAACTCAGCGTCAAGGGAACCCATGGCAGCAGCCATCTGGAGCACAGGTCCCAGTCTCTCCGCACCAGCGGGTCGGAGGCCATCCAGCAAACGTCCGGCTCACAGAGATTAGCCGCGTCCGGGGGCGGGCAGGCGAGACGGAACGTGATCTCGCGGGTACCACCTGGACAGCAGCGTGTCCACACAGCACAGCTTCAGCAAGAAGAAGAACAACGGCAGCTCAAAGTCGGCCAGCAAAGGGGGATACCTAAGTGATGGCGACTCACCGGAGTTGGTGGCCAAATCGGGGAAGCACAGTTCTTCCGAGGCGAAGGGAGGGAAAGGAAAGGAGACGGATGCAGGTGGAAGCGCCAAAGTTAGCGGCACAGAGTTGGACATTGACGCATTCCGACATTACAGCTTCACCGAGCAGCCAAAGTGCAGCCAGTACATCTCTGGACTGATGAGTCTGCACTTTTATGGCGCCGAAGACCTCAAACCGCCACGCATTGACTCTCGGGACGTCTACTGCGCCATTCAAGTGGACTCTGTGAATAAGGCGGCGAACGGCTCTCCTCACATGTCGAACTGCGTTCCTGGATATGGACCACACCTTCAACATCGAGCTGGAGAACGCCCAGCATCTGAAGCTGGTGGTGTTCAGCTGGGAGCCCACGCCGAGACGCAACCGCGTGTGCTGCCACGGCACGGTGGTCCTGCCCGCACTCTTCCGGGTGACGCGTTCCCACCAGCTGGCGGTGAAGCTGGAGCCGAGGGGGCTGATCTACGTCAAGCTGGGCCTGATGGAGCAGTGGCAGAACTCTTTGGACGGCGGGCCAGATGGAAACAGGGAGCCCCAGGTGTTTGGCGTGGAGGCGTGGCGGGTGGTGGACCGGGAGGACACCGGGCTTATGGTGCCACTGCTCATCAGCAAGTGCATTAATGAGATCGAGAAGAGAGGCTGTCAGGTGAGGTTCTCCTTGAAATATCCCAGCAGAAGAGTTAAGCAGACCATTTTAAAAATTTGTGACGCTGAAGCGTTTCCGTGGTTTCATTTAAAAATGGATTTGAAATGTTGTGGAGGTTACAATCCAATCCAAGTTTATTTCTTAAGGCACAACAAGTATATATAAAGGCAATTCAATACACATGAAAAGATCTAAGAATAAAATGAGAATTGATAGAATACAACTGTAGTACAAACAGAAAAGAAAAATGAAAAACCACAAGAATAAATTGACACGTCATAGAATAAAACTATAATACGAGCTGAAAAAGAAACAAAATATATAAAAAAAAGATCAATTAATTAAAGGTCAATAATATACTGAATATACGTACGACGTGCATTCAAAAGCTACTCTGTGAACTGGAACCAGGGATTCATTTGAAAAGCACTTTGGTCAAATTTGATTATATAATGCATTCTTTTGTATGTGAGCAGGAGAAGAGTAGGAAATAATCTCCATTCAGACTGTAAAGTTGGGTATGGTGGCGTGAGATGAGCACTCGCCCTGCAGCCAGAAATAATGCTGGATGACGGTCAGGAGCTGCACAGAACGGAGACACACTGCGCCTCGTGATGTCACTTCATTCCCGCGGTGACTGGCTCTCGTTCGCTGAGAGATTTAAGTGACTGGTGTTGTGGTGACGGCGGTGGGGGGGAGCAGAGTTTTCCCCTGGATCCACATATTTCTGTGAATCCCGGCAGCTCAGTCCAGAAAGAGGAGCGAGGCGACTGCGTTTCTTCTAATTGGAGTTGAGACAGTGGCAGTAAAAGTGTCGGCCTATTGTTCCTGACTGCTCACCGTAGGGGGGGCATGCCGGGGGCAGCGGGTGCCGGGGGCCAGTAGGCAAACATTGGGCCTCTGCAAGGAGCCTGTCTGTCAAATTCCAGCCGGCGCTCCAACACTCATGCACCACGTGGAATTTCTAGCAGTAGAAACGCAATTAATGTAGCAACTAATCAGATTATAATTCTATTTATATATAGATTTTAGCGTAAATACACAAAATTACATCCCTTTTTCTTTTCTTTTCCTTTTCTGTTTTGGAGCAGCGAGGTCGGGTTATTTTTTTCCCCATTTGACGACAATTAAATATTCTGTTTATGAAGAGAGAAATTGATTCATCTCTGCACCAGTCTCATTTTAATATGATGTCCTCAGTCTCCTTCACATTTGAATTCATTCACAAAAGTATTCAAACTCAGATGAGAGATGATGAAGAAAATGTTCGCTATCTTTGCTACAAGATTCACAGATGGTTCTGGAAGGAGAACTTGTGACAGAGGAAAGTCAAAATGCTGTGTGGATCAGATGAAAGTGACGAGTGACGCGGTGGCGATGGCGTGATGGCCGATGTGCTTTGTCTCCACCTGCAGCAGCTCCCTCTACCTCCGCTCTGTCTGCCAGCTCCCGTTTCCTCTGTTTGTGTAATTTGCTCTGATTTGTCTGGTCGCGTTATGATTCCTATCTGATCCCGTCTCTGTTTGTTACGGAGACTGACGCAGCGCCCCCCCCCCCACACACACACACTCTGCTGGCTTCTTTCATTACAGAGCTGTAGAGTTCACTCAGTATCAGCTGAGATCAAGTAGAACAAGTAACAAGTCTGCCCCCACCCCACCCCCACCCGGGTGTCCATGCCAACAGGGGTTAGTTGGGGGTTGATAGGGGATCCGGGGAACAGTCTTCAGGTTGAGTATCTCAAACATGCCTGGCCAGACGTGCAGCGTTGTGCCTCTCACAAATAATTACATGCATCTTTGATGGAGTCTGTTCCTCCCAGTCTCTTTGAGTCACATGACCTGGGGGCTCCAGAAGGCTTTTAAGATGCTGCCTGATTGTGGTGTTTTGAAAAGACGACGGCAGATAATGTCTCTGTCAGAGACGTCAGCGCTCTGTGGCCATTAAACGGAGCTGTTTTACCGGGAGCCATCCCAGTAACCTACTTGGTGCCATACATGGCAGTGGAGGATGGGGACACACGAAACCCACAGTCAACCCACATCGCTGGCCTCCTCAGTCTCTCCAAGACATCGCTTTTTCCTTTTATCTTATCAAATCAAGTCAAACTTATTAAAATGCAACACAACCTATTTTGCAAATTAAAAACATGCAACTTCAATACATCCATATGATTAAGACAATTTTTTTTTGGTATTCTGGCATTTCCCATTTGTCGTTCTGACCCGATGTGCCGGGTCACGTGATCTGTGCAGCCTGGAAACGATGGACTTGATTATCTCAGCGTAAAATAAGATCCGGCTGCACGTGGTCAGGTGAGGCTCATGTGGAAACACATCGGAGGACCAACCTGTGCCACCTGCGATCGGGTTGTCGGCCCGGGGAGCACAGGAAGCAAAGCTGCTGGAAGGACTTGAGCTGCACACTCAAGAGCTTTAGCGTGGTCAAGTGCCCTTTCCTTTCATTCCGTTCTGCTCCTTTGACGTTTCTGTAAAGTCATTAAGCTGATTTCAGACGGATCCCTTCTTTGGGCCGACGGTCATGAGGTAACATGTTTCGTCACAACTATTGGGCACACGGGCTGATGCTGCTGCTGCGGGGGCGGCGGCGGAGTCGCGCAGCCTTCTCCTGCCAACAGCTGTTTGTTGCACTCGTTTCTCCCCTCAAACACTCTTTTTTCCCCCCTTTCTTTTCTGAATGGACTTGTTGTTCATTGTGCCCAGTGACTTGTGTTTACTCACACACAAAGCCAAATCCCCACATAATCTCACCTCCCCTCTCCCTCTCGTGTGCGGTCTCGGAAACACTGCTCAACTCCACATGGAGAGCGTTCAAATAGTTGCTCTGGTGGGATGGAGACATTGTAGTGCTCATACCACAGCCCGAAAAGACCAGCAGCCGTGTGTGTGTGTGTTTGGAACTAGACCCGACCCGCCATTCACAGCCCACTGACTTAACACGTTGCCGGGGCAACCACACCAGTTGGTCTGCTATGCCACATACCAGACAGACACATGTAGGAGAAATTATGGTATGTCTGCAGCCGGGGTCTAATCCCAACATAACAAGGAGACAATTGGTGCCTGGTTTCAACTATCAAATGTCGACGTCTCGGGGAAAAAGTGTCTTTCGGTCAAACTCTGCTGGCTTAGAAAAAGAAACATCAGCAGCTTATTGCTGAGTGCTTTTAAAGCTGCTCCTGGGTTGTTTGCCTGAAAGTCTTTCTCTGTTCTGTCAAAAGAATATCACATTCACATTCACTCAAGAGCGTAAACTGGGACACACACACACACACACACATATACACACACACAGGCCGTTACTTATTTGAAACTCACATTTTGCTGCTAATTGTTCTGAGTCTTTTTCTTACAGAACTTTCAGTAATTCAGTTAAAGATCAGTAAAAGAATACATATTCAACCACTGGAGTATCAGGAAGGACGTGAGTTCAGAAGGCACAGAATAAGTCATCACATGTCAGAATTGGAAATAACAGCGTGTTTATATTCACAGCTCCAACGTGCTGCGGTTTCTTTGAGATTCGCGAGTTGAAATGCTGTTTTTCGCTGAAAGCACTTTTGGCTTCAATCCAGCACATTGTTTGAGTGCCGGCGGAGACGTTGATTTGTAAAAAATGTCAGTCTGTTTGGACTTTTGCATGAACCATGTCATATGGCGTGTGTGTGTGTGTGTGTGTGTGTGTGTGTGTGTGTGTGTGTGTGTTTTCAGGTGGTGGGTCTGTATCGCCTGTGCGGCTCTGCAGCCGTGAAGAAGGAGCTGCGTGAGGCGTTTGAGAGGGACAGTCACAGCGTGGAGCTGTGTGAAAACACCTATCCTGACATCAACGTCATCACAGGTGAGCTGAGGCTCTCACACACACACACACACACACACACAGTTTCATTAGCAGTAAGTCAAAACATACTGTGGTTTCTCTGCGTGACACTGTGTGTACAAAACATTCCATTTACTCGTCTTGATCAGTGTTTGACCATGTCTGATCGGTGTAATAACAACCACTCTGTCGTCCCTAAGAGAAGATTCACTGGGTAAAATCGTAGGCAATTCTACGTTTGAATTAGCCCAAAAACAGTCAATCCCTCTGATTCCAGACACATCTGAACATTTTCTATCATCGCCTGTATGTTGAGGACCTGGTTAGGGAATCTCTACATAACATTTACCAGCCTCCAAAGAAACTCCATCTTGTCATTTGTTCATTCAGTCAATGTTCTTGGGGTTATGTGTCGTGGTTGTGCTGGAGCTGATCCCGGCTGTCAGCGGGCGGACAGAGCAGGGTACAAACTGGACGAGTCACTAGCTCATCAGGGTTACATGAAGGACAGACAAACGTTCACACTCACATTCACACCTTCAGCATGCTTTTGGAGGAAGAAAATGGATGGATGGATGGATGGATGGATGCGTTTGGAGGTGGGAGGAAGCTGGAGTACCCAGAGTGAACCCACATAGACACTGGGGGAGCATGTGAGGTTAGAAGGAGAAAGAAAGAGCCCAGACCAATGAAGGAGAAATAATATGAAAAAAACACTTGAGCTTACGTTTGTTGTCGCGATGAGTCAGTCAGGAGACTGGAGTGTGTGGATTCTGTGATAATAAGGAAATAACCGGGGTGTTATTATCCAGTATTGATCCAGTGCATTGAGGCGACACGTCTGAACTGGTGTGTCTGCTCCAGATCTGGTCAGCACGTGTGTGCATCCAGCAGTTGCAGTAAAAGCATTCCAGCAGTCAGCGCCCCGGTATGGACCAGTGCCTGAGGGAAGGGCCCACACACACGTACACTCACAAATCACAGTATGTTGTACATTCAGGCCATTCCTCCCCCGGCAGGCTCCCGGTTCATACATGTTCTCTGCTGTCCCTTCTAGGTCACGTTCAAGTCAAGTCAGACACTTTTCAAATGTAAACAAGTCAACAGGATTATGCAGATACGCATGAGACGTTCCCAAAGAAGGAGTGACATTACAAAGCAAATATTAAAAACACCTCCTTTCAATCTGGGCTGTTAGCGTGAAGGTAAAAACACAAAGCGAGATTCCCATCTCACCAAGATGATGCCTATTGGGCACCCAAACACAAATAATGGGAATGTCAAAACATGGCTTGGCAGTTATAAAGGTCGGGACGGTCACGGCAGCCCGGGTATATCCCCAGGTTATGGAAAAGTACATCCCCACCCCCCACCTGACTATAAAACATGGAGTGTAACTATGACACAAATAGTGTCATATGAACAGATGCAGGTGAGAGTTAATAATGACGGGGGAGTAGAGAGGGGGCCATGGGGCTGTTTCTGTCCACTGTCTGACTGAGATGTCTTCAAGTGTAAAGAAGAAATAAAGACGAGAAGAAAGTAAAAACGCCTACTCAGCCTTTAAACAGCTGTGTCACTACTGGACTGAGACAAGTTATAAAAAGTCTCTTGGTCAATCCTTTTTTTTTTTTACTCCCCACAAAAAGAGGAAGACCATGGAAACCCCTGTTCATTCGGAGCTGCTGTTGGTTTTGGGAAGAGGCCCCGCATAGGCGTCGTCCTATCATGTCTGCTTTGATCCACATGCATTTGCATGGCAGGGCAAAGAACACAGTTAACAGTTCAGCGGGTTTGGAAAAAAGGGCCCGCACCAGTGCGGATTGTTGGTTTTTGCTTGCTGCCTAACTTTGTTCCGCCAAGTGAACTGATGTTGCAGATGAGCCTCGATGAGTGAAACGGGTTTACTGACCTTGTTTCTAGAAAAACTGAACAGGTAAGTTGCGTATTACAATGAAATAGAGGCTCTGTGTGTGTGTGTGTGTGTGTGTGTGTGTGTGTGCGTGTGTGTGTGCGTGTGTGTGTGTGTGTGTGTGGATGCTAACAGGCCAGCAGCGAACGGATGAGCTGGCTTGTCACACGGACTAATTTCGAAGCGGAGGCAGTGAAAGGGATTACGCCGGGGGTCAGAGTTCAAGGCAAAGCTTGCAAAACATGCTCAGCGCATCGCCCACCTATTGTTTCAATCACAGTCACAACTCATTCACAGAAACAATAATGTTCCACCAACACGAGGGAGCATATCGTGGAGGCGATATCAGCTGATCTCTGCTGCCGAGTTGATCTGGGGCATTCATCGGAGGAGTGTGGAAGCAGCTTGGAAGCAGCTGTGATATGAGGACTCTCCATCACTTCCTGTCATCATTTACTCATTACCTTGATTCAAACAAGCAAATCTTCTTTGTTGCAATTTCTACTGACAGAAAAACAACCAAAGATAGGATTTACTACCCACACATACATATACGTATGTACATGCCATAAGTATCATGTAACATCTGTATTGATGGATGAATTAGGGCTGTCAGCCAATCAGAGTGGAATTTGTCATGTTTTTTTATTTCAAAAACAGCCTGTGGTCAAGTCAGTTGATTGTCCACTGATCATGTGACGGATGTCGTGATGAATGGTCACATAGAGCCAGTTTCAGAGGAGGTCATTGTGGACTCCATAGCTCCATACTCGTGGTGATGCAGTGAATGCAGGTGTGCGTTCACGTTGGTTGTTGTCGAGTCGTGGAGCTGGTGTAAACCCTTTTCCCTGGATGTTTGTTTCCCTTCTCAGAAGGAGATCCAAACAGTTTCCACATGGCGCTCATGACATGATCGACAGCTGTCAGTCATGATGTCATGCCTTCATCAAGCGGATATTTAAAACTTCAGTATAATAAACATTCGTACATACGTCAGTACGCTCGATCAACGATTTACTTGTCAGGCGAACCAGCACACAATGATTGACAGGTTAAAAAAAGGTTCCAGGGCAGTGTAATGACATTAACTAATGATTAAACTCTCTGCTTAACGTGTTTGGCCTCATTGAGGAAGTTAAGCCTCTAAAGTGGTCCAGTGATGGGAACTGGTTCAAATATCTGTCTTCTGACATGTGAAGGTAAAACCAGCGCGCCCACGGTCACGGAAGCTAGTTTGCGGTCTTTAATTTGCCTCGTCTGACTGGTCTTTTCCATCGTCTTATTCGGCCCCCACTCTCGGAGGTACTCCAGTGAAGACATGGAAAGTCATTAACAAGTGCCCCCCTTTGTTGCCGAACAAACACAGATGGTATTTGGCTCACGCATGGGGGATTAGCTGAACCCTGGGCAGGCCGGGGAAGCAGGCAACCACTTCATAAAGAACTCCGGGCCTGTGTGGGTGTCAGAATATTTCTTCGACTGTCGCTTGCTCGGAAATGGAGCACGTGTCGTAGGAAGAGCTGCGATGTGTCCGCTGTCAGGTCTGACCCAGTCCGTCCCCATTTCTGGACTCTGGTTTGCTGTTTTGCTCATTTTGGAGTGATGGAAAATGCTGACGGGACCACAATGTAAAGCTTTACCGTGCCACTCGGACAAGGCAGGGGACACACACATCTCTGCAGCCCCCCCACCACCACCACCACCACCCACACCCCGGTACTGCGGGGGCGTGCAGAACAGCAGGGAGGGGGCAGGATGGAGAACAAACCCCTGTTTGTTCTCCAGGCGAGGCATTGACTGCAGCACTGACAAGAGCACCGACCTTCTGCTTTGTTTAAACTAGAGGTCAAAGGTAGAGTCGTGCCCCAGTGCATTGTGTTCCTTGTAGTGTTTGGTGGCACATTGGGAGCATTGAAATTCGAAAGTTGCGTCAGTCGCCTGCCTGCACGGATGCTTTGGATTCTTGACGTTATTTGATTTACACACATTATTCTAGCGGTTCAACAACGAAAGAGTTTGAATGTGAGCGAGCTGCTGTGAAAGAAACTGTCACACCTGGGGGGGGGGGGGCACACCTGTTCACTCCTGAGTCCATGACCTTGTGTGTCTGAGTGTGTGTGTGTTCACATCTCACTGAGCATACCTGAGTTTATGTGAGTGAGGTGTGAACAGAGGCGAAAAACACAAAGGTAAACACACACACTGACTCATAGCACGGCTAATGATTTACCTGAATGGCAGTATTCTCCTCACACACACACACACACACACACACACAAGCACAGACTGATTAGTGCTGAACGTCTACATAAACACAAGTATGTTTGTGTTTCCATATGTTGCATTTTGGTTCAGAACAAGGATGTTTATTTTCTGGACAGGATGCGAACATGAATCTGTCCTTGCTGTTGTGTCTAGATAATCCAGTGGACTGCAGAAGGTCAAAGGGTCCGTCCACCCGCTCTGGAGCCTCCATTTGAGAAAAGAAAAAACAAAAAGTGGTACATTTCATCCTTTGATTAATTCCGGATATTAAACAAAAAACAAAAAAACATTGCCATGGCAAAATACAAACACGTGGTTCATTGTTGCTTCCGGGCAGACGTAGCAGATGATTCTTATCTGAAGAAACCTCTGGTAAAGATTGACACCAGGTCGCCGGAGGACGTTCACAAAGCATTTCAACACAATCTGTAAATCAGCATCGAGGCGAGTGGATGTTTACACGTCCTTATCGCGCTCTCTCTCAGGGGTAAAGACAAAATAGAAACATGGTGCCACATCACCTGCGACAGGACTTGGCCGTCACTGCGGTCGAGCTGGGATGGAATGTTGTTTTTCCTCGGCGCCACCGGCGGAATCTGTGTGTGTTGGATCTGAGCTCAGATCAACAAATCTGTTGTTGTTTTGCATCATTTATTTTATCTGGGAGAATACTGCTCTGATTGGCTGGCAGCTCCAGGTTAACTTTTCTAATCTCCATCCACAGCACAACCTGTTACAGTGTCAACATTAAACCGTTGTCAGCAGTAACAACAACTGGACATTAGACGAGGAAAAAGAGCAAAATGGAGGATTCTAACATTTCCTTCAACTTGTTTGGAGAGGTCAAAAATTTTGGGGATGGTGGGATGATGCAGAATAAAAAAAAATGGAGAAGAAAGACAAAAATCTAGTGAAAAACAGCAGACAACAGTGTGACACCACAACGTGAGTTAGGGCTTGGATAAGACATGAGAACATAAATGAACGAGCCCATTTCTGTTTCTTTGACAAATGACCGTGGTGTAAGTTACTTCTTAAATTGACGTCAGTTCAACAAACAAGAAACATGAAACATTAGACATACAAATACTTGTGGACAGGTAAACAGCACAAGAAGACGTCATGATGCAGATCGTGGCCTCAGTCCCCGTGGCGACGTCCTTTAGCTTGTTACTTCAGATGGTTCCTCAGGTGTCAGCATGTGGTTCCACACGTTTGGGTCTGTTAAATCATTTGACTCTGGCTCCCCTGAGGATGAACTGTAACCACTTTGGTGGCCATATTGAAAGTGTTTCCTGATCACCTCCCCACCTGGAAGCTGCTCACTACAACCACAGTCCTTATCTGCTTGATGCTTCATTGGCACGTTTTAGGGGTTAAAGGGACGTTCACAAGGCGCCTCGCTGGCGGCAGACACAACACCCATTCTCTCTCTGATTTCGACTCATTGAAGCAATGTCACCCTTACAAAGTTTTTATCATTCATACAATTCTAGTCGTCATATTTATTCCATTTTTGAAGTTTTTATTACCGAGTAATTCACACACTCAAATTAGAAGAGAACATAAATAGGGAATATTTAGTTTAGTATTTTTTTCATTTGTTTTTCATTCTCACATTTAGACAGACAGATATATTGTAAAACCTCTTTAAGTGTGCAGTACGTGTGTGCGTGCAGAAACTGAACCTAAAGCCTCAGTGATCGAGCTCTTTCCTTCACCTAATCCGATATTCTATATCTGTCGCGCAGCCTCCCTGTTGGAAAGCAAGTTAAATTTGTCATCACCTAAAAAAAAAAAAATCCCGGTCTTCGTACTGTGATGTCTTTGTTTATGTAAGATTAATGGCGGGTGGACCAACAATACCCGTTTGGAGTTGACTGCGGAGTGTTAACCCTCGGGCTGCCTTAAAGAGCAGATCTGCGACTTACTGGATTAAGAAGTGAGCGTGTTAAGTTGTGCCCTCCTCTCTGAGCCTGTCAGTGGCTTTACAGTGAATTGTACTGTGGTTCACTGTAAATAGAGGCAAAGCTGTAACACCCTGGGTGAGTGGGAAGGAGACCAACAAAACTAGGAGGTTCCTATTTCCCCCTCCTAATCGGGCCTTTTTGCTCATTTCGGACAGACGACAGGATCGTTGGCACAGACGTTTGTCTATTTCGAGCTGTAGATATGTTAACATGTGGCTTCTTTTCCCGCTTCCGCCCACAAACACCTTAACCTGCAATCAGCAGAGGGAACACAAACCCAACTCTTTTCCTGGAAGGCTGAGGCCAGCAGCGGATGATTATCACCATCCACTGAATCACACAGTCATGAGTTAGAGGAGCTCTAAGGAAAATGTGTGGTGTCAAAGATAAACAAGGACCTTATTGTAAAATGAAATGATGAGTGTTCTCATCTGTACTTGTGGTCAGCTGCTGTCACACTCTGAATATCTGACTGACTGACTGGGGTGGAGGAAGAAGAAAACACACAGAACACACACTAGTAAAAGTGTGTTAGGACATGTTAATACCTGTACAGGATACACATTGAACCTTTTTATTCCTCCTTGCTGTTTGGGATGAGTATAAATGAATTAAGTATCATGATAATGATAATAATACAAAATGCATTAAATGTATTCACATTAAAAAGGACAAATATAAAAATCATAATGGTAGTAGTAATAATAATACATTAAATGCACTCAGGGTCCTAAGCGGTGAAGGACAGAATTGTAAAAAAATATTATTTCAATATATGTCCGTGCTTTTCAACAAACAGCCAACCAGCTATGGCTACTTTGACATCATATGATAAACATGTTGGCATGAGCACATGATACAAGACAACAGTGATCTCCTGTTGTCTTCTCCCACCTCACACTGGGTTCAAGTGCACACTGAAGGTCGTCGTCTGATAACGGCTGATCAGCTGCTGATAAGAGTTGTGACCGATCATCAGCGCTCCAGTCGGTCGTTAAGAAGCCTTTTGCCTGCTGGCGGTCTGAACAAAGGCCTATTATGGCCATGTGTTGCAGCGAGGACATATGGAGTCATTGTGGGAGCTGAGTGCCGCAACTCGAGTTCCCTGCTTGATGTCGCTTAATTTCATTTCACAAAGTGGAACCAGAGATTCACTTCTTTGTCTCTTTTGTGTCTTTTCCCATTTGTGAATGGTTTGATGAAACAAGCTCTTTATTTGCTGGTTATTGCAGGTTATTGCAGACGTATAAAACGATCCTTTTCATACACAAACCATCTGTGTGTGTGTGTGTGTGTGTGTGTGACCAGTGTTATACTGCCTCCAGACTTCTAGGAAAACTGATCCATCTCCTTTGCAAGAGGAGAAAGAGAGCAGACACTCACCACAAAGAGCTGTCACACTGCCAGGAGCCTTTATATTCCAGTGTCACCCCCCCCACCCCCAACCCAACACACACACACACACACACACACACACACACACACAGACCATTCCCTTTTGCTTTTGATGAAAAGACATGTCAGCAATATTTCAGGCACTTCAGACAGTGTGGGTTTCATGTTGAATTCACAGGTAAACCCCCTCTGACTCACACACACACACACACACACACACACACACAGACAGACTAAGCTGCGGCGTCCAGCTCGTCTCCTGTCGTCGTCTGACTTGCGTCCCTCTCCACAGGGGTACTGAAGGACTACCTGCGGGAGCTGCCCTACCCTCTGATCACCAAGCCGCTGTACGAGGCCGTGCTGGAGTCCATGGCCGTCAGACCTCTGCGTATGGGAGCAGCGGGCTGCGAGAACGACCACAACGACTCAGAGCACACCGTCAGCCTGCTGGAAAACCTCCCGGAGGTGGAGAGGGTGAGGACCACACGCTCCTCTGTCACCTCTGGTGGTGATCATGGTGGCCAGAAAAAATAAATCCAATACAAATACATCCATCCACAACCCACTGAAGGGAGGTATATATTTAAATATAAACAAATAAGTAAAAAACAGCTGCATCCTTAACTAAACTCTCCATTCAGAATGTCCTCTGACATGGAAGATGTTTGATTCTAATCTGCTACCAACTATACTACCTATACTATACTATACTACCACCTACTATAAGGTGTTGTACTTTTACCGGAGTGTGTTCGTGCTGCATGAACGGCTCCACTACACCTTCTGTGTTTGTGTGTCCTCACGTCAGATGACGCTGCGGAAGCTTCTGGACCACCTCAAGCTGGTGGCATCCCACCAAGAAGTGAACAAGATGACGTGCCAGAACCTGGCGGTGTGTTTCGGGCCCGTGCTGCTCAGCCAGCGCCAGGAGGCGTCCTGCCACACCAACCGAGTCTTCATTGACTCAGAGGAGCTGGCCAGCGCGCTGCACTTCAAGAAGCACATCGAGGTCCTGCACTACCTGCTGCAGCTCTGGCCTGGTAATTGATCCTCAGTAGAGGATGTATCTTTACTTGAAAAGGAAGAGGGTGAGGTTGGTTTGGGGTTTTGTCGGAACATTCCAGCGCTCTGTGACGTCCTGTCAGCTCAGTGGCTGATCGTCCACAAAGGAAAAGTGCTGCTTTGATGGTTGAGGTCCTCCACCACCAACACACCAACATTTGTTAGCTATCAGCCGCCATCTGTTGACGCCGACGAATGAAACAGAGTGCTTCATCATGGCAGACTGAGCCTGGGAGCCTCTAACCAAACTTTTGAGGCGTGCCCGTGCACCCCCACCCACAACCCCCGCCACTTGTCTTTTGATAAATCCCGGCCAAGAACGGATCTTCACTCCAGCCGCACATCATCTGTCCGCCTGCTCAGCTGCAGCACAGAGAAATGTGAAGGGAACGGGAGATTACTGACCTGAGAAATGATGATACGGCGTTTCAGGCTGCATGAAGTTTGGTGGTCACAGCAGCTAATTTCAGATTTTTATAGTATTTTTACAATTTCTCATCTCCAACCAAGTCACAGGGCGTTCAGATTCAGTGACGTCAGGCCAACCCTCACAAACGGGGGTTCCCATTCCCAATCCCTTTCTTTTGTGTATAAAAATGTCACAAATGTGACAATAAGAAAATATATTATTCACTGATGGTTTTAAAGGAAGTCAGTGGGAAATTATTGTCCATGAGGGTGTCGAAAGGGAGTATTTAGTGCTATGTAATAATACTAATGCTATCAAATCAGTTTTCAGACAATCTTTGACACATCCAACACTCTAATTATCATTAAGTTCCGCCCACGGGTCTACGGGTTTGGAGATGGTCCGACACATGTAGTCGAAGTTCAACTGGAGCCAGCTGATCACATTTCCTCTGTTTCCTGGTCGTGTTTTGAATCAGAATCCAGACACACAAGCAGTTATCCTTACAGCCCTGTCTACTCCAAACGGTTCAAGCCTGCGTTCCGTAGCCGATGTCACCAAAGGTTCAGCTGCGGAGTGTTTTGTTTACACCGTCAGTGGCACCTCCTCTCTGCCGTCGTCCCCAGTACAGCGCCCGGACTATAATTAACAGACATTCCAGCGTTGACGTGAACCTCCTGAAGCTTCACTCTGACGTTTCACAATCATTATGGGATATTTTGAGACACACACAGGCACACACACACACACACAGCACACACAAGACCACAGAGGCCTGTCGCTCGAGCCTCCCATGTCTTCTGCAGTAATTTCAAGGACGTCTGACAACTTTCTGAAAAAATATTGACACTTGATGCCGGATGTGTGAGAGCGGTGAGGAATGTGTGCAGAATTGTTGCACGCATTGTGGATGTAAACGGAGGTGAGCAGATGGCCGACAGAGCAGGAAGAAGGCGAGAATGTGGTCTGTGTGTGTGTTTTGTGTTATGGTATTTCATGTGTTATAACCGAATGATGAACTGATCCACATTGACTTTCTTACTGAACTTTTGTTTCTTTTTGACATTTGCTAGCTTCAGGTATTGTAAAAACAGCCTGCACATAAGTGCTATGTGAACATCCTGATGACTAAACTGGAGAAATAATTCACTTTTATTCAGTTATTGAAGGTTAACACGCGTGCGTGACGTGCCAGTCTTCTCTAACTGTGGTTGTTTGTTTTTGTCCTTCCTCGATCCAGTCAGGGGCAGCTAGCAGGGGTCAACAAACGTAGCAAAGACAAATACAGACAGGTAACCGGGCTGTGCTGGTTGCAGTGCTCAGTGTCTGGGACAGGACGGTCCAGTAGTGCTGTGGTGTGACCTCTGCATGACCTGGAGCATGGACTCGCTTCACTGCTGACGTCTGTAAAAGCAGTGTGTTTCTGTCACTTTTCTACTGAGGAAATCGTCCCCACGCCCGATTGTATAGCACAGATTCTATTCATTTACTATATTTGTAGTTTTAATTAAAGTCAAAACTGCATTTATTCACCTTGAAACATTTTGGTAAATGAATATAACATGACATGTCTGTAACTGTCGCCGAACAAGCTAAAACGTCCTATTTCTAACTGCATTTCCGCAGGGGACAACGTAGCTGTTCCACCCCCCGCATATTACGGTTGCTAGCTTTCTAGCCGACTGCTGCTAGCCTTGTTCATGCTGAAATGAAACGTTGATCCCTCAAAGGATTTCAGCGATAAACTAAGACTGTGTTTTGTCTCGATCTCCAGTTGGTCGCTCGCTAGCGGATTGGTGCGAGATTGTTCAGGCTAAATGAACGTTGATTCCTGGAAGGATTCACTCCATGTGATGAACTAAGCGTGTGTTTTGTCTCTGTCTCCAGTTGTGGACCCACTCGGTCTGTCCTCGTCCCCGACCCCTGTCGCCTCTTTGGCCTCCTCTGACTTGTCAGCCCCACCTCTCCGGCGGAGGAAGGAGCGTCCCCAGGTGCTGAACCTCACCGACGCAGAGATGGCAGGCGTTCTGCGGCCCAAGCCGGGGCGCCTGGACAGCCCAAGCAACCGCTACGCCGGGGGACTGGAGTCGCTGCGGTGAAAACTACTTCCCTTCTGAACTGCTGCCGCCCGCCAGCAAAGAGGAGGCGGACTATGATGACGTGCCCTCCGAGGATACGGAGGCAGCTGAGGAGAAACCTGAGGAGACGGCGGAGGATGAAGAGCAGAAGGTCTCTGAGGAGCAGGAGCAAATTCTGGTGGAGGAGTCAGCAAAGGAGGAGGAGGAGGAGGAGGAGGAAAACCAGGAAGGGGAGGAAGAGCAACAAGAGCAAGGCGACATCTCCGGCAGGCAGCTGGTGGAGGAGGACGACGAAAGGGTGTGCGAGCACATCCTGCCACCACGGCTGCCCAAAGAGCACACGTACCAGGCGTACATGAAGATCCAGGACATCAGCCCCGTGCTCAGCAACCGAGTCAACCTGAGAGACCTGCAGGAGAGCATCGACACCCTCATCGGAAACCTGGAGCGAGAGCTCAACAAGAACAAGCTCAATGTCGGCTACTGACGCTACTGACGCTACTGACCCGATGAGTCGGCAGTGAACCCTTCAAGGTGTCTGTCGCCGCTCCACCGTGGAGCTCCACCGTGGCGGCGGGGCACCATGCTGCTGTAGGAGTCTAACAGACGCACTTGTACCTGATCCACAGACATTCCGTTTATGACGTCTTACTCCGTTTGCGTCGGCCGGTTTTGTGTTCCACGTGGTTGTTGTCGCTTCTCATTAGAAGAAGTCACTGACCCTCAGGGGCTAAAGAGAAAGGTGCCTTAATTGTGTGAAGGGGGGAGCGATGAGAGGGTCATCCACCCGGAAATAAGCTGCGTCTCCTCCTACGATATGCTGACGTTTCAGCATGTGAATCCGGTCCACGGTACAAGTTTGAACTGGGCAATAACAAAGAGACAAAGCAGATAAATGTGAAATAGCTTTAAAAATACAGAGCTGTTTGGACGTTGGAGCACTTCTTGGGCGGGGGGGGCAAAAACCCTCTGCAGGGCTTCAACATTTCAATTCAGAATTGATTCCAAGAAAAATAAAGCAACTAAGTTATTAAATGTACACAGAGAAAATTGACAACAAATGGACAGTTTCCCAAATATCTTAAATGTATCTCCTAATATGGATACTACATTTCCCATGATGCACCTCAAAGTGTACAGTCTGTGTGGAAAAGATCAGACGGCAGATTGTCTCTTAAAAGTGCTGCGTCTCAGTCCTGTTTCACCTGATTCAAATGACGGATTGCAATCAGGTGTGTAGGACCACAGGGGCCCGTTCCAGAAAGCAGCTTCAGCAAAAAATCTTGGATTTCTTCATCCTGAAATGAGGAAAAACTGCAGAATTGTCCTCATTTCAGAGTTATTGATAAACTGAATTCCAAGATATGAAACTCTGAAGACAACTCTGTTAGAGTTCTGCCAGGTTGTACGAAAATACAATTGAAAAATCAGCCATTTTGGTTCAGGATGGGCAAACCTGCTTTCAGGAACGGGGCCCATCGACAGCTGAGACTGAGAGCCGCTGCTGGAAGGAAGATCACTGTGAACGTTCAGTTTTATGGTGGATACCCTCTTTCAGGCAGCAGAGAGCTTTTCTATTGAAACGTAATACAACAGTAACGCACTTATGAGGCAGAAGGTCGATTGTTGGTGCAGTAAAAAAAAAAAAAACTATGGCTGAATATCAGGAGAAACCGACTTTTCAGGCCTGTTAAAGTTGTGTGTTTGATGCAGAGAGTGTTGGACAGGTCCAGGTGGAGCGTGTGTGTGTGTGTGTCTGTGTGTGTGTATGTGTGTGTGTGACCCCAAAATGTCAGACTATTCCTTTAAGTTGATCACACCAACCAGTCCCCCCTCTGACGGTTTGTTGGTGAATGTGAAGCACAAAGCTCGGCAGGCGGCGGAGACGAGCCACAGCTCTTCAGTCGGCTGCCTGAAAAAAAAAAAAGACGACGACGGATGTTTTACGCATCCAGGGATTCCGAATGATCAGTATTTAACCATGATGAATATGTACATAATTATATAAATGTATGCGGAATATATTATTTTTACAGCTTATATTTCTGTGGTGTATTTAAGTACTTCGGATGACCTCGTAGTGTTGAAGTCGTCTCCTCTCCCCCCCTCAAGCTACCTGTACACATCCTAAATGTGCTGGACTAATGGTACAACTCTTGCTGTAAAATATATGATAAAATCATGCTTTTGCAGAAAAAGTGCTATTGTTATTTTTGTTTTATTCTGTATATATGTGTTTCTCGTCTCTGGTGGATTAAGCTGTGTTGATTTTCTTTTTAAAGGTACTGAACGTTGCATGGTCAAAAGCTTTACTGACATAAACGATGCGTTTTCCTCACCGACCCTTGTATTCAGTATTTATGTGTAAAGACACTATTTTGTAATGTATGCTCATTTCTTTGTCACTATTCCTGTAATTAAATAGATGAATTCATTGCTTCCATTTTTATTAAAGAATGAGGTTGTGTCCCCATTAAACCTGACGCGGCTTAACACTTCTATAATGTTAATTAATACGACATAATAACATCTGAAAACCACAATATGACCTTTTACGTTTCAGAATTAGCATGTTATCGTTGTAGTACAACTTGGTGAGGCAGACGGATGCAAATAAACCAATTTTTAAAGAAGATCACAGAAATATACTTGTGATAAACTGGTAAAATCAGGATTCATTAACAACCAGCTTAAAAGAAAAGTTGGATCATTTCTACTTTTCAAATATGTTTAGAAACATTAGCATGTTTGTTTTCCCATCAGATGGGAGATCTTCCATGTCTTTGTCCTCTGGAGAGAAAGTCGGACCAGAGGAGGTCTTTGTACTGATCCTCACAAATGTACAAATATGGACATGATCAAGTATACTATTTTTTTATCACTCTGTGCTTTTCCACACTGACACAAGAAATCACGGCTGCTTTAGGCAACATAACATCATTATTCACGAGGAGTTTGTGTATTAAGTGAATTTTATATGGGTATTCATAGCAGAGAAACAATTCATCAGTGCAAAGGGAACTTTTATGGAAATAAATCTGAAACAAAACCACCCAGAATTTTGGATATGTAAGAGAGAAATCCTGGAATGTTGAGGTGGATCTCAGGCTTCACTCGATCATCGGTAGCTCAGGTTCACCTGTGATGTTTCCACAGCTGATCTCAATCAGCTGTTCACAGCTTTCCTAAGGAACTCGGTGTGCCTGCATCCGTTTGTGTGTGTGTGTCGGCTGTGTGCTTCTTTTATGTTGTTTCAAACCGTCCACACCAGCTTTTTTCTTTCTTCTGGGCTCATTTGGGGTTTGGTGTGGTTTCTTTGGCTCTACGTTTGTGCTTGTCCATCATTTTGATAGAATTGGCTGGAGTCTTTGAGAGAGTTACATTCCAACAACCACAGTTTAATTATGATTTTTTTTAGTTCCCTTAACTTCCTGGTATTATTTGTGGTCACAAAGTATATATATAATATATTTCAATCGTGAGAGCTGGAAAAACTGGTCAGTTCCACGTTATCTTGTCACCATGGTGATCTGGCAGAGGTTAGGCAAACAAATCAATCATTTTTTAATATCCCAACTCTGTCAAACTCATGATAATTGAAGTCTTTTTGCATCTCAATTATCTCAAACATCATAGTGTTTGTTGTATTGAATCGTCCATCATTTAGAATGGAATGGGTTAAAATACTTGAAATGTGACATATGCACAACATGGTACAACAAGTACACAAGACTGAAGCACTGAAACAAAGAGCAAACTGGGCTTTGAATGTCGACTGTGGGAGAAGAGAAACGTAGGTCCTGAGTGACTGAGTGATTAAAAAAAACAGGGAATTGCCCTCGTTGGCTTGTGGGAATCTCCCAGACCAGCTCTTGGCTTCAGGGACATTCCCAGGATGCATTTAGTCGTCCTGTAAAATCCACTTGCTGGAAGGCTGCACGTCCACTGTGGGCCGGGGCTTCTGACATACAACCCCAAACGCTAAACCTAGAAAAATGTGTATAAAAGCTTCCTCTGTCTGAAACTGGTTTGTTTTAAAGTCCAGCTGAGGAGATACGGATCTCTGGCAGCCGACACCCTCAGTCATGTCATGGTTTTCAGCTTTGTTTCATGTAACACCTGCAGGTTCAGATCCTCTTTTCAAGAGCAGGGAACCTCACACAGAAAAACACACATTAGATTTATGTGGCATTAAAAAAGTTGTTCTCAATATGATTTAAAATACGACGACCAAATAAACCCATTTCAGGTCTCGATGTACCTGAAACGGGATAAATGATATTTAGGGGGCTGTCACATTTAACTTTTTGGTCGAGGACTTGTGGAATTTTTCATTTGATCCGGATCAAAATTACAGATGTGAAAGCTCCTTGGACCAAGATCCGGACCAAAGAACCAAAAGATGTGGTCTCGACCCGGACCAAACTGAAGCACGGCTTGGACTTTTGCAGTGTGAAAGCTTTTTTTTTTTCTTTTCGAGACTTTCCATCCTTTAACAGGTCGTACACCTGCACACAAAGAAGAAAATACCGCTAAGGCACCGAGCCATGGCCGCAGCAAAGCATCGTTGCACCGTTCTCTTCTCCTTTCATGCCGTCGGTGTAAAGAGATGACCGACTTAGGCTCCACGTTGGCCGTGACGTTGCTGCTGCTGGTAGTGATGCCGTAACATCGTCGTTGACGCGATGTGTTTATTCATTAGCATTCTTTGCTAAGTGCTAATGCTAACTAGCTGATTTGAGCGCTTTGGTGCTTCGACTACGTCACACCCACGCCTCCTGACAGCCAATCAACGTCCAGTGCCGGGAGACGCAGCAGACGTCAGTAACTAGGACAGAACGTCACCAGATCATTGGGTCCGCTGGTATTTGTCCAGTGTGAAACCCGAACCAAGGATCAAACGTCGGCGGCCGACCTTGGCCCTTATCTGTTGATCTAAATTTAAACCACAGAGCTGCTCTCTGACCCAGTGAAAGCAAACGTGTGAATGAGGGCGATGGGAGACATAACACCACTCCACCCGTGTGGACGCTCAGGGTCACCCGTGGATATACAGATGCTGTTTCGGACTGATCTGAACTTTTCTTGGGGGGAGGGAGATGAGATGGGTGTCAGTTCGGGAAACATCCTTGGCAGCCACCTGCAACCAAAGCCAAACTTTCCCTCGTGTCTTTCCTCGCTCCTCCGTTCCCTCCATCTCTGTCGACCTTTGAGTCGCTGGCATCAGACACGATTGCACGTCTCTTCTTCGCGTCATCTCGGGTTCTACGTTGTCCCCGTAAACGGTTCTGCTGGAACGGTGCTGCATGAACGTGATGAACTCTGTGAAAGGTCAGTAGGGGGGCGACCTCACATTTGTGATGACTAACTGCGAGAAATGAGAAATCATGAACCCGTTGGCTATGTCCACTTATTGTACACAGTTTGAAACACTCATGGCATCATTCGCCTGCTCTGGAGTGGCATGTCTTCATTGTAGTACCACTCCATCCCTTCAGGGGTGATAGTGAGTCACTGCAATGTGAAGTTCACATACAAAATCCTCTATCGTCCTTACATTTTTTGCAGCTGTCAGGAATAATATAAGTGAAATCAACCAGTAGGACTTTTCTTAGTTCTATCCCACTTGTCATTCAAAGGAAATGCACCACAAAGTGTTGTAAGCAAAAGCCAAACAAAGCAGAAGTGAAGCCCAAGGACACACACACACACACACACACACACACACATGCGTATACATCACACATACTCTCAACAACCTGTAGCGTGGAAACACCAGAGATGGCATGAAACCTAATAAATGTAATAAAAGGAGATTAAAAGATAGATGATGAACATTAATCATGAATCTAAAACAATACAAATAGAAATACTCATCAGTTAATGAAAATAGTGAACATAGTAGACAAGTGAACATTTAAAGATAAAATGCGAAAATGAACATATAGTTTCTTACTGGAGTTTCCCTGAAACATGACAAACACATTGAACAGTGCGACCTGTGTCTCGTCCAACGATGACCACTCTGGACATTTCATTACTCGTGTTGTCAGCGTAGTATTTGCTGGGAACCTTCACGCAGAACGCAGTGACCCGGCACACATTCCATGCAAGCAGCATCCTTCAATAGGACGGCTATTAAACACATTTTTACCACGTTCCAAGCCTCTGTGATGTGTGTTTTAGGGTCTTTTGTTCCCCCACCTTCCAGCCCCTGTACTTGGCAGCTCATCTGAGGGCCTCGGGGCAGATCTCCTGACATGCTGCCGACAGGTCCGCCTGTTCTGGACCGCCGTGCCGACGAGAGCGGACTAGAGGACAGTGGGACCAGGAGGGAGAAGAAGAGGAGCAAAGCAGGAGGGGAGAAGAAGAGGACAAAGCGAAAAGGTGAAAGTAAAGACGAGCGGCGCTTCAGATCCTGGGGTCCAACTTCAAGCCCTTCCCTCCTCCCGCCTCCATTGCTCTGTCGCTCAGGACTAGACTATTTAATTTTAATAATGCTAATCCCTCGGAGGTAAGCTGCTCATCACCTCCTCCCCCTGGAGAAAGAGCAATCTCCTTTCAGAGTGAGGACAGGATGAGGGCTTCTGAGAGAAAAAATGTGAAAGGTGAGAGTGAAAAGACGGCGGCATCAGAAGAGTCGGCGGTTTTGATCAACTCACAGGTGGCGCTTTTTTCTTTTTTTTTTGTTTTCTTTTCTTTAGGTGATTCATCCTCCAAACAACTTTTACCATCAGGCTGATATGAGGAGTGCGGGGTAAGTTTGTTCTCCGGAGAGGAAGTAGCTGCGTGCTATCACCTGTCTCCTGTCAGCAGTAGAGTCAGGTGACCCCCCCCCCCCCTTTTTTTAGGGGGATGGAACAAGTTAGTTCTGGAACGTTAGTGCCACATCTTCTCTCAGCCACCAGGGGGCGATTGAGAGGTCTTCATTCGGTTCCTTCCTCCTCCATCATCTGGTTATGGAGATATGAACATGTTCTCGTTCAGCGTTCATGACGGACCCCGGACGATCATTTGTCTACCGTGACAGTTTCGTTTCCACGGACACAGAAAAGGCCTCGAGGGTTTGTTCCAAATGGGGGCTCTGATAGAAGCTGCTAGAATGCGACGGCATTCTGGGCTGGGCTCAAGCCAAGAGATGGTGTGAAAAATGTCTTCACGTTCAGTGAGAATCGTCCTGAAATCATCCTTCATCGCAGTCACAAATGATGAACGTGGGGAAACAACATGTAGACGCAGAATACAAAGTTCAATGAGCTCATGATGTTCGACATGGCTGTTAAATAATGTTGGTATCTTCTCCACAAATATCACCTGAGGGCCTCAGCTATTACTAGAATTTAGGTCAAATTAAATCCCGTCTTTTATTTATTTATTATTTAACAAACAAAAACGGGATTTAAACACAATTTTGGCATTTGAATGATTTTTCATGTATTAAGTGGAAAACATGAGCTTGTCTTTCGTCTTTCAACAGTGAATCCATCCTCTGAAGTGTGGTCCAGTATGCAGAGATGTCTTTGTCATCATCACATTTCTGTCAAATGCAAATTTAACAACTGTATGTTTGGAAATAAACACATTTTACACATCGCTGCGGTAAATTGACAAGAATTGGGACTGTCAAGAGCTTTGAAATTAGAAAATGAAAAGGAGTCAAGAGGAAACATTCCAGCGCAGTGCCCTGGTCACCTGATCTCTTACGAGGTCAAAGGTCAACTAATGAAACCTTCCACCAACCTCTCAGATGTTTTAAAAAGACACAGGCGTCATGGTTCAGGGTGATGAAACAGCCTGAAGATTAAAATAGATTGTTTTAGCTCCTCGGCAATTGATTGCAGAGGAAAAGGAGGATGCAGAGGAAAAAGCAAAAAAGATGAGAAATTCCTTTATTCATCTCATAACGGAAAAATTCACATTCGTAGCATCAGCAGTTCAAAAAGAATGACAGAAACAACCATAAAAAAGATTATATATGAAGAAAAACATCAAACATATTACATATATAGATATAGTACAAGGCAAATAGATAAAAAATGAAAAAAATAATCTATATCAAAAAATGAAAGTTCAAACTGAGAGCTGCAGATATAAATAGATATTGCACATATATTATGTTACACAAAGATGCAGTGCGTTGCTGTTTTTTTTTTTTTTTTTTTTAGTGTTTCTTGCCTCTCTGCACATCCATCTCCGCAGGACTCGTGTTTGAAGCTCCCACTCAGCTGACTAGGTGTGAAATGTTTGCAGAGTTAAGTCTCCCTGTGCAGCCGAGCCTCACTCCTCCGAACGCCGACCCCAGCGGGAGCAGCTAGGGGGCCAACCAGAACAATACCGAGGCAATGGCTTAATTCAGCAGAGCAGATTTACAGCCCCTCCTGCCCAGCACCTGCTCACATTGTTTCCCAGGATTTGAAAATGGTCAAGAATTTGGAATTTAACAAAAAAAAAAATTGACTGCAGGCAAATCCATCTTGCGTAGACGCCCCTCAGTGAACGTTCTGTCTCTTCTGTGCGATGAAGAAATCATACGAGGAAAATTAGACATTGTGAATACCCTTCACGCCAGCGGGGGTCACTGGATTTATGGCCGTGCAAGTCCTGCTGGTCATTGTCGGAAACATTAAAGAAGAGTGAGAGCTAATCTGCCAACATCTGTGCACGTCCGTGAAATGCCAGACGTGTTTATGCCACATGCGCGCCACCTCCATTAGCGACAAACTTTCTTCCCATCAGCCACTGCAGTAATAATAACCGGCCCGAGTGCACACACACACATTCCTGACCAGTGTGTGTTGCGTTGCAGAAGGGCACATTCCTGAGCTGGGAGAAAGTGAGAGGCTCCGAAAAGGAGAGACGGCCCGAAAAACAGAATCCCCAGAGAGGTTTGATGAGGAGGCCCCTTTTGTCACCGGGGCCTTGTTGGTGCCTCAGGGGGCCATATGGACGCCTCTCATCAGCCCATTCTTCACTGTCCTCCACCCCCTCTGCTCCGTGACAGCGCCGGGGACGGCAATGTCCCGCAGACAGAGTCCAGCGCACGTCTGTTATTCAGTTTTCCATTTCAGTTTTCTCTCTCTCTCTCTCTCTCTCTCTCCCATTTGCTGTGCTGTTCATCTGCTCTCCATCATCTTTGCTCCCAGACACAGTGTAAAATTCAGCTTACACACACACACACACACACACACACACACACACACACACACACAACACACACACACACACACACTTCTAGTTACCGGCTGTCAGTTGCCACTGTCGGTTTGCTCTTGACCTGAGGTGGACCCTTCCCTGCACACACCCCTCCCCAAACACACTCTGCTCGAGGGAGTGGACTTACTACACACTGTGAATGTTGTGAACATCTGATGTAAAAATCTTTGTGTCTGAAATTGCAGAACCTGAACAGTATTTATTAAATGGAATCATTCCTTCGAACAGGGCGACACGGTGGGACAGCGGGTTAGCAGTTTGTATGCTCTCCCTGTGTCTGCGTGGCTTCTCTCCGGGTACTCCGGCTTCCTCCCACCTCCAAAAGCATGCTGAGGTTAATTGGTCACTCTCCTGCATGTGACCCTGATGAGCTGGAGACTTGTCCAGGGTGGACCCTGACGTTCACCATTGACCACCCAGCTCAATTCTCACAGCTCAGTTCAGTCATTCTCCTGCTCACTCCGGTTACAGTGAGCTGGAGAATACGAATCAATGCATTTCTTACAATAGCAAGATTAGTTTTCCTTTGCACTTTTCAGGACAAAAAACTGGCAACTCCAGTGTTGCAGCAGCAAACGTCATCATTCATTCATCATAAATAAAAAAAAACCATAAAGAGCAACTCATGCAGACCGTGGTTCAGTACAGAGCAGCTTCAGGGGTGAAGGCAGTAACACGAGCTATTTCTGAGTCTGTTTGTTTTGGTCTTGAATGTCCTGTATCCTCTCCCAGCCGGCAGTGGAGAAAACAGAGAATGTCCCTCAGTGGGAAGGATCTTTGGAAATAGCAGTGGCTGTTTTGCAGTCGGCCAGTGTGAAGGTCTGATTGAGGGCAGTGGTGATCCTGTAACACGCTCAGCAGCACCCGCTGGAGATCCTTCTTGATCTCCTCTGTGCATCAGCAGGTCAGGAGGCTCTTTTCAGGTGCTCTTTAAAGGCATTTTAGCATTTTGATTTGTTATTGTTTGTTGGTCATAACTGTGTGTGTTGAATGAATAAAGCTGCCAGTGGAGTGATGAGCTGAGAGGTGATGAGCCATCCTCATGGACCTCATCCTCATCCTCCAGCGACCTGTTGGGTGGAGGGTGTTTGTGCTCCTGACAACATATTAGAAAATAAAACTGCAATGGCCTTTACTCCCCTGGTAATAAAGAACACGTACATCAACGGCATCTGGGAGGAATCATTTTTTTATTTCTACACTGGATGATTTATCAGCATCTGATGAATATCACGAAATTAAAGAACTCCGAGGAACTGAACTAACTTCCTCCCACAGTCACAGGTTTGACATGTTCCTGGCTGTACCGGCAGTGCTGAGGTGTGTGTGTGTGTGTGTGTGATGTCAGGGATCTTGTGTGTCGGCGGAGGCAGGCAGGAGGCCAGTGCTCTTCAGAATGTTCTCCTCCAGCAACAGGAACTCTTCGTACTCCTTCCGGTTCTCCTCCTCACTCTCCTCCGGAGTTTTTACAGGGATGTCGGGCTATTTGGGACAAAAGCCAAAGAAGAATGGAACCATTTGCTCTGACTCCTGTCAGCTTCTGTCCCAACATGAAGCTCTGGGTGTTTTTCTCAAATTAGTCTGACTGAGCTACATTTTAGTTTATGAGTTACTTCCTGTTTCCTACCAAAGAAATTGCTGAACTACAAGTTTAAAACAACGTGATTGTTAGTATGATTTATTCACTCCAGCAGATAGAGGACGGACTGTGAGACACTAGTCAGTGTCAGATAACATCTGAATGAATTAAACATGAGGTCAGAACCAGACACAGCGAGGAAGGAGAGCGAAAAGAGACGGACTGCCTGCTGCAGCCTCTACAACGTCAGCTCTGAGCTAATCAACGCTCTTTACCGGGTCAATAAAAGTCATTTAAATGAGTCCGGCTGTACATCCAGAGGTCTGTCCGCCACAGCTGCTGGGCGTCCTCCAAGATCAGAGTTCATCTGAGGACCAATTCAGTAGTTGCAGAACAACTGTGAAACCCTTGTGTGGATGTCCGCAGACAGCAGATTCAACCCACTGAATGAGCAGATTTTTATCTGGACGGGCGGCCACTTCCTGCCACTGAGTGAAA
>NW_027613976.1:0-31302 GCF_965212315.1 Lampetra planeri
AATCGTCCTCTTAGAACCGAGAATGGTTTTCGTGGCAAAAAACAACCACCACTAAAGCATATTAATACTGTCAATGGTCACAGCTTCTTTCTAGGATTAGTCGTGAAGGCTAGTTAAAGCTGAACATTTAAGGTTAGAGTAAGTAGTAGTTTCAAAAAAGTTTAAATAATAATGTCAAAAATACAGAGTGTAAAAAAAAAACATGGTTTAGTTAATATCTATCTAGTTAATATACTAACAAACCGCTAGGACAACTCTTGAGCCCAGTGTGACGTGAATCCCTTTGCAATGTTCTATGTAATTGTTAATCTATGTGAGTGGAACATGATTGACAACATCTGCTCAACAAGTTTTCGCCGTCTTACCAGTAAACAACTACAGTGTGGTTGAGAAACTGAGTGAGCCGCCTGGTTTCGAAAAGAAGGGGCACATCCAGGACGACGTAACGGTACCCTGGGAGAGGAGAACGGTGTGAAACCGAATGCAGGAGTGCTTCAAGTACAGGATGCAGGGGGGGGCACTGCAACCTGCCTAAAACGAGAATGTGAAGTACCATCACCTTTAAGAAAGTAATATATGATCTCTTTGAGCATCGCTTTGTGGATCTCTGGATGTGTGATGGAGTTCAGCAGCTTCCTCTTTTCTTCATTGGTGAAGATGACCTTGCCAAGCTTCTGTCTGTCGATCTCCCCGTTCTCAAGCAAGATCTCTGGGCCAAAATGGAAAACGATGCGGGAATAGGCAGGAGTGTGAGGCTCCACCACTGTTTTTAAAAAAAAAAAAACACAAAACATTTTCAGTGTCTCATTCTCATTACTGCAATCATATTCACTGTTCACACACTTGTGTTTGTCCCATACATAGAGAGACCTGTTTACCTCTTCTGGCCACAACATCAGCATCAATGATGGGGCAGCCCAGCTCCCGCAGCATTGAAGACACGGTGCTTTTCCCTGAGGCGATACCGCCCGTCAGTCCTACCAGGAACATCTTAAACAAGCACAAGAACTGACAGTAAGTCAACGGGTCACTCTAGACCTGCTAATGTTCATGACCTGGTAAATCCATAAACAGTTGTAGATCCGCTGACCACCCAAACAGTAGCTGCTGAACAGCTAATGATGGTTAATCGGCGGTTCTACAGCTGATATCAAATCTAAAATCCTGTCAGGGCTTTTCCAAAGCGGTCAGCCTGACTGAATTATATCTTACAGTTTATTTCTCAGGTTACAAACTACAAGCAGCTGCTCTTGCGTTTAACAAATGTTGTCCCATTCCAGTGGCCCCCTGCAGGCTATTAGAGAGATTACAGGTTTAAATCACTGCAAAGCTCAGCTCTTAATGCGTTCCACTTGCAGGAGTTGTCCCACTTTGGAATTCGTGGTGACTTCATTTCCTGGTGAAAACTGGGTTGTTGGCGATCCACTTTCATTTGAACATAGGACGAAAAAAGACAATGTTGCACCAGATCTTACTAGATTGGTATTCCATCTACAACCACACAGGAACAACAAACCCATGGTTAACGAATATGCTAGTTGAGAGTAATTCAAACCAACAAAAAGTGCTACACAAGCAGTTAAAACACAGGTTATGTTGCACTCTGGCATATTAGATTCTTGGGGTTCTCCAAGTTGTCCAACCTATGTCATCTTATTCCAGGTTAAAAGGATGTTCCACTGAGCAACTTCCAGTCTGCAGCTCAGAAAATGGAAATTCCAACTACCTGGAAACGCCCTATTAGTTCCACCTGGAGGTCACAGTGATCTGGCTGTTTCACAAAGGTGGAGAATTAAAGAACAAAATCTGCCACGTTAAGTCCTAATGATGACCTATGTGAACAGCAATGACTGAAAGGATGTGGGAGAATGAAGACAACAAAACACCCAGTCAACATATCAATCGTAGTTCCAATATTTGTTCTAAGTCCATTTCTTTTGCAACATTACATGACAACTGATGCTTTAAGGTTCGTACGTTTGAAAACACGCCAACTCCTGAGTGCAAACTAAGAAAATTAACTTTTATGTGATGCTCAAATAAGTCCTAAATACTTAAAAGCCGATTTTACCTTTCAGAAGCTGGCACGCAAATTGTTGACAACTACATGCTAACATCATAACCCGTCGACTGAACAGCGTGAAGCACAGCAGACTGGATCAACCTTGAATTATTTTCAATAAAGACTTTTATTAAGTGTATTTCCCTTACCTTGTTAGTGAGGGATACTTCTTAAACCACCTGTATGGACAGTAGAAATGCGCACAAAGCCTCGGTGGTGGGCTAATGCGGTAAACAACCACTGCTAGTAAGCTAACGTTAGCACAAGTGTCGCTCATGTCAGAACGAGCACAGACACACAAACCAACCAACCCGCCTCCATTTCTGTCTCGTCCTGTCAGACACGGTCAGACGGCAGGAGAAACACAACCCGACCACGATGGACACAACTCGTCCGTTCTACACAGCTAACAGCTGCTAATCACCTAGCATCTTAGTTTGACGAGCGCCACATCGAGACACGTCCGACGTCGACACGGATTTGACATTAGTTCCGGATATTCGGTTCGGTTCGGTTCGCCACAACAATTGTGTTAGAAAATAAACGTGGCCTCTGTATTTCTCCAAAAATGTGTTTATTTCAAAGAGGCACACATTTACGATAAAATGTAAATGTCCCTTAAATTAAAAAATGTTTTTTTTTCTTAAAAAGAAAATGAATGTTAAAAGAAAATGCTTTTAACAGCTTGACTGTGGGAGAAAAATAGTTCATGTTCTACTCAGTGCTATGGTTTGACACGTCCGAGGCGACAGGCTGGCTGACGGAAACGGGGGGGAATGTTTGGACCGTTTTCCTCTGTGGATCATTTCCCCTCCATCCTCCCCGCTGTCCCTCTCCAGACGGCCTCTTTTGACAAAGTGCTCGATCCTGGACTCCAGGCTTTCGCAGCACGGCCGCTCCAGCAACGGCCGGTAGTTCTTCTGCCTGCTGCCTTCCACGAGCCAGCAAACGTTGGGGGACGCTCCGCCTACAGATGGGGGACAATAAACAGATTCAAGACTGGTGGTACTGATACTGATAGTGTATCTTCAGTTTGGCTTGTTTAATCAGGGTTCATATCTTGTGTCGTGCAACATCCAGCTGGTTCCTACCAGGAATAAATATGTTAAGACAGTGAATGTCAGTTAATTCCCCCCCCAAGCATCAGTTTGTTTCTGCACATCGTTAGCATCATAGCATATTTGTCTTAATCCGATTTTGGCCATATTGTGATATGACTTTTTTTTTTGAAAACCTTAAAATATGACTTTAGCACTGTAACTATTAGGATATGTGAAAACAACAACAATCTACTACTGCAATTTTACAATCATTAGATGTACTGTATGTATCTAATGATGTATATTTGATTTCTATGTGCCCCCTTCTGTATGTATTTTTATGGAAAATAGTTATTTTAATACCTTGTACGTAATTTGTACAGTCGCCATAGTGATAGAACTCACTGTGATTTTGTAAGAACTGTGTACAGTAAATAGAAAAGTTGAAACGTGTCGTTCCTCTCACCTCTGGCCTCCAGACCCTGCAGCATCCCATGGAGGACGTGGGTCTTGACTGCACTCTGGGTCCAGTGTTGCTGCAGTGCCGACAGGACGTGGGTCGCCTCCTCCGCCTCCTTTCTCCAGCTCAAACCGTCAAAGTGGCAGTCGTACAGAACCAGCGGGTAGTCTACGGCCATACTGGACACATTGGTTTACGCTGACTTCCACTGCGGCAGTTCATCTGGGGGACATCACGACGGCAGGGTCCACGGTGGTGAGCTCACCTGTACTGGGGCTTCCTCGGGTTATTCTGAACATCCATGAGCTGGTCAATTATCTCTGGGGCTTCCAGCTTCTGTCCTATGAGGAGAAGCACTGCCATCATGCAGCGAACCTGCAGAACGACACGTCAGGACGTCATCCGGCTGTCGGACACTCGCACCCTGGGTGGAATGAAGTGGTTTCTACCTGGTGGTAGAGAAAGGCCAGTCCTCTGATCTCAAATATGAAGAGGTCGTACGGGTCCGTGCCGGCCACGTGCGCAGGATCCACAGGCTTGACTGTTGAGGACAGGATGGTTCGCTCGAACTGCAGGACCCCGTTGCCCACGTCCATTTTGCACAAGTTACGGAAGTCATGGGTTCCCTCGTAGCTGTTGAAGGTTTAGGTGAGTTAAATGAGCCCTGTGAAGGAGGACACCACGTGTGTGTGTGTGTGTGTGTGTGTGTGTGTGTACACTGCAAAAAAAATCTAAATTATACCAAAAAGTATTTGGTTTTATTTCGAATCAAAATGTCTGATTTCTAGTTAACAAATGTCTTTATATTTGAAATAACAATAAATACACAACACCTGAAAAGGTGACTTGTTTTTGGACTTTTCTACTTATTTAAAGTGAAAATGTCTAAAAAAAAAGTAAGTAGTAGTAAGTAAAAAGAGATGTTATGGTTACAAAATAGACATTTTGATGAGAAATAAGACAAATATTCTTGGTAAGATTTGAGTTTTAGCTGGCTGTGTGTGTGTGTGTGTGTGTGTGTGTGTGTGTCACACACCTTTTGGCAGCATCTGCCATCAAGGTGACATCGAGAGAGCCTCGGGGGAAGTAGTACCGGTATGTGCGGGACTGACAGTCAAAGCGGGCGCTGAAACCCTCTGCTGCCGGCGCCCAGTCCAGAATCCTGATGTCCTGGGGCAGCACTCGGTTCAGCATCTTCACATAGGGAAGCTCACACCCAGAGGCTTTCGTCTTGGCACCAGCATCGCCACCGACATTTTCAGGGAGCACGACGCCCGGTTCCTCCACAGAACTGTGTGGAGCGTAGGTCGATGGTGATCACCTGTGAGGGGAGAGCGAGATAGTCTGCTTGAACGAATAGCGCCACCTATAGGCCTGGAAGGTGAACAGTCTGTTGAGTCGTTATAAATGGATGCATTCGGATGAAAATATTCTTAATACAACGCCAAGGAAGACGAAGGGGAAAAACATCTGGAATGTGTGGACACGGCCTCAACGTAACCCATTAACCTTGCATGCTTTTGGAATTGGGAGGAGAAGGAGGAGGAGGAGAGAACCCCCACCGACACAGTGAGTGCATGCAACACAGAAATATTTACATCCCCGGTCAATGCCCCTGAGAATACAAAGAGAGAGTCTCACTTGGGAGAAAGCGCTGACTCCTTTGTCGGTGCGTCCACACCGGTGGTAGTTGGAGCTCTGCCGGTCCTGGATGAGGCGCGTCCTTGAGGAGGGCTTCAAAGAGTCTGGCCTCCACCGTGTTATCCGTGTTCTCCTGAACAGCAAAGCCCTGGTAGGACCATCCCAGGTAGGCCAGCCGCAGAGCCACATGGCGCCGAGGATGGGCAGAGAAGTCAAAGGGCCGATCCTTCCCTCCCTTCCTTCCCTTCCTGCTGCCGCAGGACGTTGCCGTCAGACTTGGAATCTGTGTTGACTTGAGGAGACGTGCAGGACATCACATCCTCCTCATCTTCACCTTTCTCCTTCAGCTGGGATTTAAGATTCTCCAGCTCCTCTTCCAACTCCTTTATCCTCTGGATTACAGCCTCTGACATGCTGCCGGGGGGGACAACACACACAATAACAAACCAACAACATGTAGTCTCTACTGGAGAACGAGCCCTGGGTTGCTGCAGTACTTTTACTTTTGTTAAACTGAAAACTTTGGAAAAAGAAAAAAACCCAACAAGTTTAAAGGCGGACAGCTATCTAAAACTCAAACATTGAGCCTGACTGCAAACCTCCAGTATGTTGAAGTCAGTCATGTTGAGTGTAAGTCGTAAATCAGACGCTAGGAATATTGAGCTCAGTTTTACCGAGAGGAAAGAAAAATCTGTACCTCAGTGGTTTTGATCTCGTCGTTGCCTTTTATCTTGTATTACGTTATTTGCACGTTTTCACGTTATTTGTACGTTATTTGCACGCTGCCGTTTCACACATGATACTTGCGTGTTTCCGCTCCTCAAGTAGGCGGACTGATTTGACGTGCGCACTCGTTTCCGTTGGCGTGGTTCTGGGAAATGTAGTCCTTAAGTTGATCACGGAAGTAGCGAATGCTTTGGCATAAATATATGTAAAAATAATGATAATCCACTGGATTTACACTTGAGTAAGGTTCAGTAAGATTCAGTTGAGTGAGGTTTAACTGTGTATCACAGTTAAAGATGATTTACATTCCCATTTTTATTGAACATTTCAAAATGAGTACTTTGCAAGAATGACATTTTGAAATTAACCTTTAAAATAAACCCTCTTCAAGAACATCTGCAGCATTTTAAAGAAAGTGAAGCATGGCCTTTCTTGTATGCAGCTGCAGTGACATGGCTATTATTAAATCTCTTGAAAACGACTCCGCCGTCAAACACTGGTAAGGATTACATGGTAATGATATATATATATCACAGTTTTAATTTTCGTATTAATATTCAGTCTTTAAGTTACATTTGAGGCGGAAAGGCAATTTGAATATATCATCGATGTCTGCAAAGACAGATGTGAAAGGACGCCAGCGCTTTTTCATGAACTGTGGGTTTCATAGCCGTTTCGTGTTATGTCCAGACAGGTAAAAGGTCATACTGTACTGGCAGCAAATGAACTCTAAGACGGGTCAGAAAGGTAATATTCTCCCTGAAAAAATCTAATTAATTCTGGTGTTCACTACCAGGGGCAAAATGGATAAGATGGACTTTATTGTCATTCTCACCACCTGCTATATTTCAAATGTCTAACATGGCCTCACCGCTCCTCATGACAACAACACACTTTGCCCTCAACATTTTTTTAACCTTGCCAACTAGCTAATTTAAATACATGTAACTTTCTTTTTTTATTTTTTTTCATTTTCATGCATTTTACATACATCTTCATGCTTCACTCCAAATGGAACTTTTGCTTTTGTGAGGTTCTGGAAAAATGCATTTGATTCAGAAGAGTGAATTCGATTCAGAAGAGTTTCCCCATGTGTGGATCGAAATTCCTCGTAACAGGATGTGAAATGATTAACACAGACGAAGACAAAAAACTATTTACTGACACGACACAGAAAGGAACATTGTCGGTCTTTGCTTTTCCTGTTTTGAATTCCTCGACTTACCAACAGTGATAATTGTTCAGATAAGAGGTGGTGTGTGTGTGTGTGTGGGGGGGGGGGGGGTCCACATGTGGTAAAAGCTGATGTCATTGGGTCCTTTTTCCCACCTTATATGGGTTTTCAGGCTCTGCACTCAGAGATGAGGCCTCGTTTTTTGCGTAAATGTTTGGTGTGTCATTTGCTTGAAAAACAAACCAGGCCCCAAAAAGTCTTGACATGAGAACTGTCCCGGGTAATTGTGCAAAGTTCAGTGCAGAATCAACAAAACATCACTGAACAACATTTCCGAGCATGTGTAAAACCACATTTTAATAAGTGAAGTTCAGGAGTGTTTCCAGGGCCGGCTCCATCAATCACATGGGACATGTTTGTCGATGTGGCTCCCACCATATGGCTCTGCTTTTACACAACCCCCCACCCCCACCTTTTCCCCTTGCATTCCTCAACTACTGTGTGAAATGTGCCCATTTCAGAACACACACACACACACACACACACACACACACATTTCTCTGTGTAAGTACTCAAGCATTCTGAATTGTCTGCTGCACAAGAGGAATCCAGTGTTTGTCTTTGTGACATCACAGACACAAATACACCAGTTAGTCCAGATATTCACCTGTAAATGTCCTATTGTAGTTGTGGTTGATATGGCAACCACATGTAATATATGGTGCCATGTGCGTATCTTGAGAACTGCCTACCTTTGTCATATTCTGCATGTAGAAGTCCTGTAGTGTCGACTTCCCCCCGCCCCCGATCAGCCTCCTGGGCCTACATGAAAACAAGTCGTTGATGAATGAGGAGAGAAAGACAGACACACCCAACCGACAGGTATAACATTCCCACATCAATAGCATTAAAGGCCGCTCATTTACAAGTGGAGCTACTGGCTCTTCTTGATTCCTGCAGTGACTCTGGAGGTGTTTGCAACCACAGAGTGGAAATATGTTGGGAGAGGAGGCACGGGGTTTGTCTGAAGGGCCCTACCAGGTGAGAACAACAAACGCTTTTCCTTTGTATTCTTTTATCTGTTCATCTTGTTGCTCTCTTCCATTGAATCCCTCCCCATGTTTTTCCCTTTCTCTGTTACTGATTCAGTTGTTTTCTGTCTCTGTCTGTTCTCAGAAGCAGAGAGAGAGAGAGAGAAAAGAGAGCAAGAGGCTGGACATGTCTGTTTTAAATTGTCCGTCCGATAAAACGGGCTGCTTCCTGTGTATTGTGTGCTGAGAGTGGGTTGTGATTTCAGACTCTGTTGGGAAGCTCCTCCTGTTGTTATCAGAGACAGGCAGAGCTCGGAGCACATCGCAGGGTAAACCCATCACAAGTGAAGAGGGCAAACCGCTGTGGGACTTTCTCAACTCAAGGATGGATAAGGAGGACAAGAAACCCAAGACCTTTGTGTCCACGTTCACACTGGCCCTTAAGCCTAAAAACAAATCTTTGAGTGTGGAGAAACGGGAGAACACACACGCTGCCACTAACACACTGGTGATCAATAACAGACTGGGAGTCTCGTCCGCAGCAGGTAAAGACTGGATGTACATTTCATTTATAATGTGTTGCAAAGTGTATTAACACGGTTACTGGACACTGTGACACCTCATCCCAACGTGGAAAAGTACATGAGGATTTAAAACGAACCTAGAGAGGGATGGAATTTGGAGGCCTGGGGACAACGACACAGACTTGCGATATTAAGTGTTTGAAATTCAGTTAGATGAATTTATCTATGTTTTACGACACACAACAGGTTTTAGTTTGACTTACTGTGGTGATATTTATGTGTCCAGTCAGACTTTGCCTCACAGGCAGGAAAAAGTGTGAAAAATGGATGAAGCATATTATGTGTGGAACAGGAGCGTGTTGTTTTGAGGCTACGTCTCTTTCTTCCTTGCTCTCTCTCTCTCTCTCACACACATGCGTTAGATCAGTTTACCGCGCGAACAAACAAACGCACATGTGGGAAAAGCATGTGCACACACAGCGCGTACAGCAAACAAACTTGGTTGGTTGGTGGAAACAAACAGAGGGTTTGAGCTGCCCCCCTCCTGATTGGTCAACATGAAACCAATTTATACAGCTTACAGTTTACTTTCTTCTCTGTTTAGGTGCTAGACCGATCCCTCCGCCTTCCAGGAAAAACGCACCACTTCCCAAAACCAATCAGCGACTGCAAAATCAGTGAAGGAATCAACGCTAGTTTTCAAGCTGTGATTTGCAGGAAGTCGACCTCGGGACATTTCCTGGCTGCACAATGGTCAGCGACTCTAGAATTCAAAGGAGCAAGGAAACAGAAGGAGTTTACATATTTTGACCGCCAGAGCTTTTCAAGCTGCAGTTTCCCATTTAGGACTATTTTCATGGCCAAACACGACTGTTTTCTTCCATTGTCGTCTTTCCCTTTAGGTGAGAAAGCGTCGTCCTTCAGAGACGCTGCTGCTAGTCTGTCTCGGACTCAGTGTTTCACCTGGAGATGCTGGGAACGAGAGCAGCAGCGCTCAGTTCCACGTTACAAGTAAGCAAAACATGCTCGGCATAACCGTGGGTCTCGTTTGTCGACCATGTTGAATTGATAATCTGTGTTATCTGCAGCAGCAAAAGCAAACAGTAACAAGGGAAATCCACAGTGCAGGCCGAGATCAGCTCCACGCCGGGTCACGGCTCAAGGCCACGTCGTCTGAGAGGGAGAGAGCTGACGTTGACAGAGGTGGGTGGAACTCTGCCTCATGAAATAATTAACAATGATCCGAAAGCAGGTTTAATAAAAATCCTGAGTTTATTCATCCTGAGATGTGAAAAATTCTGGAGAATTGTCTTTATTTAGGAGTCACCGATAAACTGAAACTTTAAAGACATTTGGTTTGATTTCTGTCAGTTTCAATGAAAACAGATTTTTGTTCTTTTCAGGGTGAACAAACTCAGGATTTTCACAAAACCTGCTCTTTGGAACAAGTCCCCGGTCTGGTCCATTCCCTAAGCAGGTTTAGTGAAAACCATGTGTACTAAATCCTTAGACTCTGATCAGTACAAAGATTCGTTCACGGAATCATTCAGTACCACCAAAACACGAATACTCGCTAAATACAGCATCAAAGTTGCTAAGTTGCCACAACTGTTTGAGTTTGAGTTGAAGTCTGAGCTGTGAAAAGAACGAATCTATCTCAGTAGTGATTCGATAGAGTTCGTCATTATCTCACTGCTGAAATCCGTGTTCAAATTTTCCCATCAACGCTCATCTGTCTTTGATGTCTGTCACCAAACAAAGATTCAAATGTTTGAATTCAGTTGATCAGAAACCCTGAAATGAGGACAACTCAGGGTTTTCACTAGATGCTCTTTTCCACTGGCAACCAACCCTGACTGCTCACGTGTGACTGGCTTGCTATCTCTGCCTATCATATTGCTTACCTGTAGCCCCGCCTCCTCTCCAGTCCCCACAGATTCCAGAAGGGATGACCCTCAGACAGAAGTGTGCACTGACAAAGGTGAGACACGTCACATGTAAAACCAGAAGTGTCTTGGCCTTGTTGCCAATCCAAGCTTGTGTGTGATTTTTAAGGACCTCTGTAGAGTTTGTAGACCCACCAGACCAGGTGGAGGTTCGAGTGGGTGAGCAGGCCCGGCTACGCTGTGAGTTCAGAGCAGCTGTGTTCCTGTGGCCTGCTGCTGGATCTACAACAGAGACAAGGTGTGTGTGGGGGGTTCACTGTCCTTGTCTGTATTAGTATGCTCACATTTCACTCATATGTTCCATCCTCCTCTTCAGGGGTCGTCGGCGGACCCAGGATGTCTGTCCACAGCGGTGAGACTCAGAGCAGCGTGGAGATCTCTCAGGCCTTTGCGGAGGACACGGGCTCCTACACAGTCCATTGCACGAACCGACAAGGCTCTGCTCAACATACGGTGTCCCTCAGCGTCATTGGTGAGATCAGTTTGGAATTCCATCACTTGATACATGCGGTCGTTTGAGAAATGTGGTGAAAGGTACTAAAACACCCATCAGGCTCTGATCCGAAACGGAGTCACCTATGAGAACTTTGCTATCTCTGGTGTACCTGTTGACAGAAGAACAGAGGTCAGAAGTCATTTTCCTCTGCTTTGTGTCCACAGATCGTCCAGACCCGCCAGCCGCCCAGCCTGTTGTTTCCCAGCTGTCCTCTCAGTCGCTGGTCCTGTCCTGGACGGGTCCAAGCTACGACGGGGGCACCGCTGTGTTTGGTTACGTTGTGGAGGTCCGACCAAGAGGGCCCGACGGGTCCGGGAACTGGACGCAGATAACAAACCTCTGTAAGAGCACGTCGTACCATGTCCGCTCAGGCCTGGAGCCTCAGGGGCCGGTACCGCTTCCGTGTGCGGGGCCTACAACTCTGCAGGTGCAAGTGAGCCGAGTCAGGAGTCTGACTGCGTCAAGATGGAAATGACTAGTGAGTATTGTTTGGATGTGTCTGCGTGTCTGAGGATGAACTGTTGTTCTTACATTTGTTTGTTTGTTTCATTGACCTAGAAGAAGAAAAGAAGGACGACCTGGAAACCTCCATCACTGTGTCCATTGACACCAACCACAAGGTCAAGGACCACTACAATGTGCACGAGCAGCTTGGGGTGTAAGCACGAATTCATCTCATTGAACCAGAACAAAACAGACATGAACCTGCACAGAAAGATCTGACACAATTCAATGATCCAGAAGCTTCGTACTGAGTTTGTTTCATTTTTTCCAGTGGAAAGTTTGGGAAAGTTTTCCCGGTTGTCCCACAAAGAGACCAACCAGGTGTGCGCAGGAAAGTTCTACCGAGCCAAGACCTCAAAGGAGAAATCGGCGGCCCGCAAGGAGATCGAACTGATGACCTTTCTTCACCATCCAAAGCTGGTCCAATTGCCTGGCTGCATATGACACCCGATGGGAGCTGGTGATGGTCATGGAGTAGTAAGTGACGGAGGAGTTCTGTAGCGAATCAGGACATCTGGTCGTGAGGGGTACTCTGTCCACAAAGCCCTGGAAGATCTTCTATCGTGTCTTGTACCAATGAACAATGATAAAACCCCTGATGGTCAAACAGCTGCACAGACCAGACCTTAATTCGGGTTAATTCGTAGGCGACTGGACTTCTGTCTCTTCAGTTCTGAACCGCTGCAGGCGAACTACAAGTCCAGTTGCCAACGAATCAATCCAGCAAGATACCATGACTGGTATGACTGGGAACCTTCAAAGACCTATGGTCTAACGTATTCGTCTGCCCAGTATCGCAGGTGGGGAGCTTTTTGACGCATCGCGCACGACGACTTTGAGCACACGGAGCCGACCAGCGCCCGCTACATGCAGCAGATCCTGGAGGGCATGCGGTACGTTCACAAGCAGAACATCGTCCATCTGGACCTCAAGCCGGAGAACATCGTCTGTGTGGATACCATCGGTACACAGATCAAGATCATTGACTTTGGCCTGGCAAGTAAACTAGGTGGGTGTTCATCATGAAGTCACTGGGAACGTGGGTCCTCATGTGATGAATTTCTAGGTTTGGACATGACATAGGATGTCTGTCTGTCCTGCTCCTCAGAGAAGGGATAAACCCCTTCTGGTGATGCATGGAACGCCGGAGTTTGTGGCCCCAGAGGTGATCAACTACGAGCCTGTGGGCCTGGAGACGGACATGTGGAGCATTGGAGTCATCTGCTTCATCTTGTAAGTCAAAAACACCTGTGAACTTATTCCTTACATTAAGATTCCAGTACATTTTACAAATGTGTGCATAAACGAAACTCCACCCTTACCCCATAACAATCTGGTGCCATCTGCTGGTGCTCTGGTGATACTACAGTTTAGTATCCCTGGAGTTGTTGTTCTCTTCTCCCTCACTAACCTGGGGCTCAAAGCTGAGCCTCACGATAAGACCCTGGGTGTTTACACCTGTACCAAACACTCGAGCGGCTGCAGTCTCTGACCAGTCTGTGTTGGTATTCATCGTGGGGACGTGGTGTGGATAGTCTGAACTAACGACAGTTATGATCGTGAAACATCAAGAATGAGTTTGAAAGTAGAAGACCTTGTGAGTGACACAAATGAGAAGGATATGCTCCATGTCCGTGATATTTGGTGTCCTAGGCTCAGTGGCGAGTCGCCCTTCCAGGGAAAACAGCAATGCAGAGACGTTTGCTCTTGTGACCGCTGCTCGTTATGAGTTTGACCAGGAGAGTTTCCGAGGACATCTCTGATGAGGCAAAGGACTTCATCACCTCTCTGCTGAAGAGAGACCAGAGGTTTGCTGTTTTCTAGCGAATATTTACCAGTTAATAATTCAATTTGCCAATAATCTCAGGCATGGTGAGCTTTTTTTTCTTTTTTTTTTTAAATATTTGCCCTCCTCTGTAGATGCAGGTTGTCCTGTACTGAGGCCCTCGCTCACCCGTGGATGGTCTCTTTCACCCCTCTGAACCGCCGGCCGACCAAATCCCTCAGAAAGGAGAAGGATGAGACGTTTTCTAGCCAAGCGCAAATGGAAGGTATGATAGAAAAATGACACAGCAAAGTATTTAACACACGTACGTTTATCAAGGTTTCCTGATGATGAAGCCTCGGTTGTGATCCACTGCTGCTTGTCCTTCATACTTGCAGAAGACTGGCAAGGCCGTTTTGGCCCTGCAGCGGATGGCTAACCTCTCCAGCAGGCCAGACTCTCCTGGAAGCTCCTCAGAGGGTAAGAACCGATAAAGACGCACACACACAGCAGCGTCCTAGAGCTACATACATATGGCAGATGAATCAGTTTTCAGACTGTCACTCAAGTTTACCCCTTTGTGATCTGTAATGCCTTGTTTCCATTCCATTCATCATCCTCGCTCTCATCCAGAGCCAGGCTGGAGCCAAGAGGCAGAGGAGGCATCCAGTCGCTGGATAAGCAGCTTCGGAGTGAACCTCGCTTCCAGCAGACCCTGAGGGATGCCGTCCTCCCCAAAGGAGCGAGCGCTCGGCTAACATGCCGAGTCAACGGTACGACGCCAAAGCTGGAATGCACTTCATCCACAGTCATCACATGCAACAAGACCAAACCATGAATCAAAATAATTTTGAAAAACGTGCGATAGTTCAGTGTTAACAAGCAAATTGTAAACATGTCGTCTCCACACCAGGATATCCACCGGCCAGAGGTGAGGTGGCTTCACAACGAGAAACCGGTGTCGGAGTCTTCCACAGTGAACACGGAGCTCCATGACGACGGCCTCTGCTCTTTGGTGCTGACTGACTTAGAGCCGTGTGACTCTGGGGTGTATGTGTGCAGAGCCGAGCAACGAGCTTGGGGAGGCAATGTGCTCTGCCAAACTGAAAGTGGAGCTGTGATTGAGGAGAAGAGTCCTTTTTTTTTTTTTTTTTACACCAAGACGGATTTGTCACCAGGACTTTTTTTTTGTTCCACAGTTGTTCACTGCCTCACTAAAGGCTCCTAGTGTTTTTATGTTTCTAGCTCCTGATGCACTTCCTGAATCCCTGTGACTAACATTAATGATTTTCATCATGTTTGTCACCCTCAACGCACCGAGACGTTTTTCACATGAGAATTTTGCACATTTGAATATTGTTCACTGTACATTTATTTTGCTACTATTGTTAAATAAAGGCTGGATGTATGTTTGCAGGTTTTCTGGCTCATCTCACAGGCATGTACACGTCCTTAACACACAGGCAAACAGATGTTTTCACATTTATTCCAACAGATTTGCAGATGACACATGCTGAACTTGATAAGACAATTGAAATTTCTCAAACTGCAATTCCACTTACTGAGCAAATATCAATATTTAATGTCGACTGAAATACTTAATTATTTTTTTTTATTATAATTAATTTTTCGTACATTAACACTAGATTTTATATCAAATCTACCATATGCTTAATATTATTTTAAAAAACAATTGTTAGTAAACTTAGACCATTTTTGATTTTTTTTTTTTTTAAACACATCTTTAAAATGTTTACTGGCCAGGTCCACTAACGTTCTGTGCTAAAGCACTCTCCATATTCCATCCTGATGCTGCATTTAATGTCTTTTTCCATTGCTGATAATATGATGTAGATATGTGTAAGATATATTCTCCAACCCAGAGATAACAACACAAACATTTAACTGTAAAAACCATAAAAGCTTTTAGTATGATAAGTTCCCTTTACTGTCCCAGACTACCTGTAGATGATCCCACAGAGTAAAGACGGGCAGAGCTAAAGTGTCATAAGTTGAGAAAGTTGCAAAAAGTTAGACTTCGGTCTTGAATTGCAACACGTTTGCATCATGTTGGACGTCATGTGAAGGCATGCCCTTCGTGAGAGAAGTGGACGTCTTTGCTGGAAAACAATCTAAAAAGACCATGGTGCTAATCGCCAGCAGGGATTCATGTCAGGAACCATTTGGGACCTTCAGCTTCTAACAAAGCATCGTAGGACCATAACGAAATCTGAAAACCTGTGCGACACAGCTGAGGTACTGAGTCTCGCTTAAAGAAGTTCTCATTCTTTCCAAGGCAGTGTTTCTTTGACTGTTCCATTCCTGTGCACGTCCCCCGGGCCAACAGACAGGTTACTTGACCTGAGGCGTGTGATACGTGATCCTACTGTTCCTCTTGCTTCTTCTGGATTCTCCTCTGAAGCAGGTTCCATGCTTTCAGTACCTTCAACGTACAAAACAAACATGTGCTCAGCAACTGAAAGAGTCACACACGTCCACATGCAACAATCTTCTCACAATGACTGCTGGCTGATGTCTGATCTTCACGATGATTTGGTTCAGTTTGCTCTGTCTGAAAATCTGTTCTGTTATTTTGGGAGAGATGATGACATGAGGATTTCAGAAGGTGTTTAGCACATTTGCAAATGGTGGCTCCATATATAAAATATAAAATATGTTTTTGTTCTGTTGATCTGTTTGTATTCAGCCTTTTAATGTATCTTTCTTTTTTTCCCTCTTTATATACTTTTTAAATTATTTGACATAGTGTTTTCTTCACACATACTATAGTCCACCAACATGTGTACTGAGTCCACTGTTTCGTGGGAGTGTTTTTTTTTGTTTTTGTATCACTGTTTTTGTATCACTTGGAATTTGAGTTTCCCCATTTGGGGATAAATAAAGGAATATCTATAGAATATATAAAGAAGGTGAGTAAAATCCTCACAAAGGATTGTGCAGACGTCGGTGCCTGACCTGTTTGCGAGTGACTTCCGGCTCCCACAGCGTGCTGAGCACCACGTTAGCGTGCTCAACTTGTTTCGTACTGGACCACTGGCTGTGAAGGCGGCGCAGGGCGTCTTCTTTGGCCACACCATCTCGCTCTGTTATCCTTAACACCGCCTGAGAAGGGAGCGAGGTTTTTTTTTTTTTTTACCACTGCCAGTGGGGTTCCGAAAGTTACAACTCAGCTGCCACCTAGTGGTAGTACATCATACATACGGTGCTTGAACAAATTCTTACTCACAAATGTGTGTCTTTTGAGGTGGCCTGAATCGACGAAGCCACATCTGATTGGGCTTTTGCGTGTACATCATCTTACTGCATATAGAGTTTACCTCGTCCTCAGGGATGATGGTCACCCACACCTCGTGGACCATGTCGGTCCAGCCTGCTTCCAGCAGAACGGCTGCATCCACCACACAAACCTCTTTACCTGCAGAAGATCGAATGAATGCTCCTGCTTCCCTGACATGTTAAACACTGGTAGGTACTTTAACATCAGTGTGAGAATTACCCTCCTCTCTGGCTTGGCTGATACGGTTCTTCACCAGAAGTGCAATCTCAGGCCAAACAATGTCTGTGAGCGCTCTCAAACCTTCCTGAAAAACAGCAGCTTTGGTAAATGCTTGAGTCATTGTCCTGTCCTGCATCATGTAGGATTAGTCATACTAATCACAGTACCTGGTTTCCAAACACTTTCCTTCCTAATGCACGTCTGTTGATTGTTTTATCTTCATCGAGAATATCTGGAAATAGACAGACAGAAATGTTAATTGCAATGCAGGAGATTTATAAACTATAACAACATTGGGAGCAAGGACCATTGAGTCCTCACCCGATCCAAATTTTTCCAGCACTCTGTGATAGGCTGCTGTACCCGGCTGGTACACGTCATGGCCCAGCTTGTCACAATCTATCCGGACTGCACCGAGGGCCTCCAGCTGCCTGGCGATGGAGCTCTTGCCGCTGCCACTGCCTCCTGTTAGACCGATCACATACGGAAGTGGTGGGAGATGGGAAGTGTCCTGGTTCAGGAGATGAGACACAAAGGTACCGGATGCAGAGACAAAAACACCACACGTCAGTATGAAAACATCACAGGTTCATAGCTGACAGTCCTAAGATTCAAGTCATTTTATCTATTTCAAACACATTGACCCTTAAACACAGACGGTATCCCTGGAGCTAGGAGAAGGAGTCGACTGGATCCTAAATGCTGAGACCATGAGCCATGTTGCTGTCATTACGCTAATCCCATTTGCTCGGTTGCCAGAAGCTGGCGAGTCATTACTGTAAATGACAGCAGCTGGGATGTGAAGTGAAACTCTGAGTGCAACTTTTCAGCTTTCAGATAGCGCAAATAGACCAGTAATTACAAAGTATGCTGGCTCGAATGCGATACCGTCACTGGTAAAGGATTCAAGAGCTCCAGGACTGACTTTAGGTGGGATAAGCAGAGTTCCCAGCAGACGAGAGCGCAGACTGGAGGAGCTTATCTTTTCCTCCTCGGTCTCAGTGTGGTGGGCGTCCTTCAGCAACTGGATCTCGTGAAGAACCAGAGCGGGAAGACCCTGGTTAAGGAACACACAACGAAACATACATAAGAAACGGGCCCTCCACATGAACTCATCCACATCACGCCCTGCTGTGTCTGCCAATTTCCTGACTTACGTTCTCAATGCGCTTCGTGTTCACAGCTTCGCCTCCCTTCCTGGTCTCCTCACTAACCACAATGCACTGCAGCTGCGGGTCGACCACTGACACGCCGAGGGGGTCGTCGAGAGGAACGATCTCGACCTGCAGCGAGGGTTTGACATCTTTCAGGAACTCCCGTAGTCTCTGGACTCGCTGAGAGTAGGGCTCAATGAGCTCTTTCAGCACCTTTTCTGTGGCCGATAAGAGAAGATCATCAGGGCTGCAAGTAGATAAGACCTAGAACAGGAAAACACTGACACAAGTTATAAATGTATTCAGTGTGTATACTGACGTACTAACAAGCACAGAAACTTGAAGTCAACATAATAAAAAAAGGAATGAACAGAAATCCAGTGAAAGTTTTCCAGAAAGTGCACAATGTCTCTTTGTATTCTTCCACAGCTCAAATGTCAAACAGCATTTACTCACTTTTCAGCATTCCCTGGTCACACACGCCAATTAGGAACCTTCTACTGGCCAGCAAACAAGAGATGTTGAGCAGGGTCTTATGGGCGCCATGGAGTCGGTCAAACGTGCCCCCGACCACCACGTCACTGTAGGTCTCCAATAGTTTGCCCTTTTCTTCAGGCTCTTTTAGCACTTGCGCTTCCTCCTGCAAGCTGCCGAGCTTTGGGTGAAGCAGCACTGAAGGCAGGCTGGGGCTGCACACGTAGCAGTGGCCGGTGTACTTCTGCAGACACTGCGTCACCTGATGGGACTGACCTGGGTCCTGAACTGGAAAGTCTGTTAGCAACACCTCCGGCGAGTGCGACAGAGACTGCGGCGTGGGGAACGGGCAGCTTGGAAGTGTGGTCCCACTGCACGCCGCAGACTGAGAGCGAACATTGGTCAGCAGTATGCGAACATCCAAGTGGCCACATACGTCAGCGGCGTTGCTGTAAAGGCGGCTAATGAGGGCAGATAAGTCGACTACCGGTGGAGATGAACACTGGCCGAGGTTGGCTCCCATTACCCAGGTTCAGCCCCGGGTGGAGGTGGACGTAGAGCGTGCGCTCAACAAGCTGAGCAGCTGAGCTGAGCACCGGAACGAGGCGCAGAGGAAGAACGTGGAGAGGAGATGTCAGCACAAGGATGCCCGTGCTGAACATGGACATGTTCCTGGTTTGATATGAGGCGTCGCAGCCGTCTCAGTATCAGAAGCGTCTTTGTTATGTGGTGGGTAAACACTGCAGTGGGTCACAAGAGAAAGAAAGCCAAGAGCTGAGCATCAGCATGAATGAAAAAAAAAAAACACATGATGCTTTTTTTGGTTTTCTTTACAATTTTCGCTGAATTTGCCATGTGTTACATCTATTCTGCTCACGGATCACGTAGCACCTTGTGCAAATACCAAGTGACCAGCTGCACGGGAGGGAAAATAAACAGAACTTGTCTTTTGACCGGTGGCCATGATATGATCAACAGGAGGCAGCTTCCAATGACAATGTGACAACTTCTGGCATCACAATCTGTGACACGGTAAATAATTAGGAAGTTGTGCTTCTTGAAACGCATGGAGATATTTGCTTTTAAAAGCACTACAGAGGGAATACATAGCTGTCAGGATTCTGGGACATTCAAGTTGAAAAAGTGTGGCAGACAAAGAACGACATCTATTTCCACTTTTCTGATTGAGACATTTCTTAATGCACAACTATTTCCATTATAACAACAAATACTGAGAATCACCAGTTCAAAAAAAACAGGATTTTGTGTTTTGTTGTTGTCTTTTGTATACAACTGGAGTATGAGTTAGCCTACATTTATAAGGATGTTCTTCTTCTGGTAATGCGCATATAGAAGGTCAATATGTGCATTCGCTACGGGTCAAACATGGTGTGTTTGACTGTTATTGTAGGCCCGCCCACAAAACAACCTGACCGGACAGAGCAGAACATTGACAATCAAATGACAAATGTAAATCTTACCCTGACTGCCAGTTGCTCAACGTTTAGGCAAACGTTTACCGTAAAAACACGAAGCAACAAATAGCTTTAACGATTAAAGTTAAACGTGAAGGAACTTAGCTAGTCGTAGCTGGCTAGCATGCTAAGCACTACATTAACACAGGCAGTACAAACACAAGAAAACATGAATAGACGTGAGATACGAAGACGGCGTGTCCGTACTATACTATAAAGCATAACATACCACTGAGTGCTACCAGACCACCCCGAGCTCCCGAATGACAACTTGACAGATCGCGTTGTTTTACGACTTTACCTGTTTTGAGCCAAAACTAAAGCGACGTGAGGGACAGTTGAAGCGCGAAATGAAGTGGTCGACCTGTCCACAAGTCTACCGCATAGCTGAAGAATGTTTCTCTGGCTAATTTTCAGACAAGGACTATCTTACCATGATCCAGGGCATACCACAGTCCAAGGAGCTAAATCATGTAGTGTACCATGGCGCCCACTGCTGGAAGCCATTCGCTCACTAGTGAGGTATCACATGACAGTTTACCGACAGCTGATTGGTTATAAAAACACGCCAGGAAATGTAGGATTTGTAGTTCTGCGGCGCAACGTACAGATTGCTACTTCTTTCGTACGGCAGCATATGAGCTCGGAAAAGACATGAATAAATGCACATATATGTATTAGCGAATGATTAGAATTGATCAGGTGATCTAGTTAAGTAAAAATAAATAGTCTACACAACACAGATAAAAACGCATTGCTATTAAAGGGTCAGACATAGACCATTTTCAATGTATCATGTGTCATAAATGCTAGATCACTGTTTGAGTACATAATAAACTGCATGTAATTTGACTATGAAGAAAAAGTAAAGAAAATGTAAATGGAGAAGAATGTTTTTTTTTATTTTCAGTTCAGAGTTCAGTTCAGGCAAACAGTTGTTTTTACAAAAATAATAAAAAGGAAATTAAGTCTCATTTCAGCACTGTAGAAAGGTTGCATGACGAAGCCCCGGGGTTAGCTGGGCAGAGGCATTGCATAAAGCACAATTAAAAAACTACAAATTCAAGTAAGTAAGAACGTTATGCAGTCAAAATGAAATAAAAGAATGGTGGCAAAAATTGAAAATTAAGACTTAATAGGTTTTTACTTTTGGTCAGAGGAGTTAGATGGAACCCATGTAATCAGTCTGTGAATGCAAAAAGGGAAACCTCTGTGGTTTTGTTTGTTTTTTTAAATCAAAATGCTCAGTATGCTGAAGAGAGATATTTTAAGTGGAGTAAACACAATCAAGTTAGAATGAGGAGTTTGAATCTAAGTATGCACTATTTAAGGCTGCAGCATCAGGGATGACATCTTCAGTGGACATATGTTCATAGAGCGACACGTTTGTTCAGTTTAACTCCCAGTTTATGTGAATCCTGCTGAAATACATTAATTTACTTTCTTATCGCTGGTGCTTTCACTGGCAGCAGTATCATAATGGCACTTTTCCACACATCGCCTTGGAAACCATCCCCTTATGCGCGCTCCCTCTGAAAACCAAAATGAAGGAAGGACACTGTAACAACTTTGTTCAAACAACACATTTGGTTTTATTTTTTTTTTACCTCTCATTTGCTCCTCACTCAAAACTTTGTCTCCATACATCCACCATCTACAGAGGAAACATAACAATGTGATTAACGTCACATCTCCGAATCAGGATCCTAAACTGGCAAACATATTTGAATTGGCTGGACTCACTTGGTGCCACGGGTGGCCAGGGATGGTATCTCCCTTTCTCAAGGGGATCCTGGGTTCCTCAGTACAAGGGGTTCTGAAAAAGGTTTGGAAACCCTTGGTAAGAGGGCAACAGGCTCCGTTATAGTCCTCCACTGCTTGGTACTGGACCTGCTGGCCAACACATGTCAACATCTGGTTATTCTGCATGTTCGCCAACAAAATGAAAACACGGAGTGACTCACTGGGCTTCATACACCAAACAGATCTTGCCTTGCTTTCAACAACTCTTGAACAACTCTTGTGGTGGATGTAATGCATGTTAAAGAAGAGCTCACAAATTCATAAGACACTTACACTTCTCACTCGTTTATCAGCCTTCTGCTTCAGTTGCTCAATCTGTTTAAAAAACAGACAACCGTGTTAACAGCGTGTTACCAGAAGACGCAAAACCTTCTTCCCATACTGTACACTTACACTTACAGCATTATTAATGAAAAGCAGTCCAATAATATTAAAACATCTTGCACAGTAAAACAACAATGAAAACCTACAGTTAAGGTGTGCTGGTGACACTTGGAATTGACCGGCCATTCAATGCCGTCACCCTTAGGCGCCCCTGACCAGGTGAAGACTTGCTTGAAGTTGAGCCAGCGGCTGCCAAGGTCATATGGGAAGATGAACTCCTCCCCTGTTTGGTAGTGCTGTATTCTGTCTTTGGCCTAGTGGGAGAGACACAGTCGTGTATATGTGTGTCAACGTGAACTCTCGGAGATGTGTGTGCTGGTGACATCTTGTTCAAAGCACTGATTCATGCTATTATAGGTCATAAAATAATAAACAACAGAGAAGATGGATCCATTTGAAATTAAAATAATATCGAGACCTTATAAAAAAAAAAAAAGCAAGTGATGTCAAACAAATTCTGACCTTTTCCTCGATCCAGGACTCGATCGAGGTCTTGTTTCGGATGATTACTTTCAGCTAAAAAAAAATAGAAAAAGGAAATAAAGTTATAATCACAATGCCTATTTCTGCATCAAGACCTAAAGTTGTGTGGTTTGATCACTTGAGAAACACGTTATGTTGTGTGAACATGGCTGAGTTCATTGAACCACATGGTGAAAAAGATTACCTGTATGAAGAAAAGCATGCCAACGGCAATAGTTGTGCCCAGTGCCAAGCCTAAGGCAAAGAGAGTGGCAGCAAACGCAGGGGACACTGAAGGGCATGAGGGGCTGGAACTGACGAACAGCACTCATGTCAATCTTCACAGTGCTCCAGCCAAACGAGATCTATAGTGAGCAGCAAGAAACGACAAAACGAACTGTAGAAACGGTCTGAAGAGGAATGCTTTAGCAGGACAGGTCATCTGTAACAGTCCACACCGTCAATCCAAGATTACTGACCCTCTCATAGAGCTGCGTATACATGGTCAGAATGAAGATGATGGCAGCATGCGAGCAGCCCAGTGGAGCCAGCAGCAGGAAGCTGGTGAAGTAGGCGTGGTTCTGGTGGCCACAGCAGTTGTTGATCCAGGGGCAGTGATGGTCCATCTTCATCACACACCTGTTGGGTTGGGAGGGAGAGGATGGGAACTGACTTATCTTTTGGGAAGAGCACATGGTCACTTGAACATGTTTGCTGGTAGTGCATTATATGGCCTTGTGCCTCAGGAAAATAGGGTTTTTATGGCAGGAAACAACACATATAGCTGTAAAGTTAGGTGTGTTGTGAACTGCTGTTATTTTCTTGCAGAATTGGCTCAACAAAACATTTAATCCCAGTAATTTAATCATACTAAGTATACATTATACTGGACTATACCAGTCAGGTTACCAGCCACCTACCTGTTACACTTGCGACAGTGGTGGGATCTGGGGGCCTTGAACCCTTGGCACACTCTGCAGTACTGTAGGTACTGAGTGTCCTGTTCTTTCTCCTGTTCAGAGTTAAATCAAAAACATCTTTTCCATTACTTCACACCCTTTGAGTGAAAGACCATAAGGCTTTAAACTTACCGCTTCCAGCCAAGAGGGATGTACCCAGGCCCTACAAACATTGCATTGAAGTAGTTGTAGAGTATGAGGACAGTCCAGTTTATGAGCATGATGAAGTTGATACTGCCTCCAGTGGTGTCTAGGGGCCAGTACCAAATGATGGAGTCCAGAATTGCCATGGTGGAGCATATAGCAATGACAGACAAGGCTATGACCGGCCCCCAATGGCACAGTCTCCGAACTTCATGGAGGTTCTCAAATGTCACAAACGTCAGCAGAAAGTTCATATTTTTTTCCTCCACAAAGTTAGTATCAATATTTCTGCTGTCAAATATCTTGGAACGGGTTACTTTTTCCTGCTGCTATCTTGCAAAGTCAGTAGTGCAGGTGGTACACATATTGTTTTTCCTCTTCTGACTATCCAGCAAGCGTCCTGGTCTTCAGTCAGTGGGGCTCTGTCTGTCCCAGTGTTTTTTGCATAGGCAATCAGCAGCATCCTCTCCTGCTGCTTGTGGGAGTACACTATCCTTGTGAGAGGTGCAAATTCCCCATCTAAAAGAACACATGGAAATAATTGATTGTATATTTCATTACACAAAATCAATGGGCAACGCCAACAAACAATTTTTTCAGACAATGTTTGCTCTGTGTACAAATATTTGTGTTAGACTACAGTTCACCAAGAGGCTCATTAGTCTTTACACCCAAAACTGGCAGTGGGAAAGTCCCAGGAAATGCAGTCACACACACTCAAGCCCTGTGGCAAATCAATACTGGTGTGTTGTGCTTTTGTTAAACTACTGGTGATAGATTACATATTTTGAGAATATATCTCAGGAAATTGCAGCTGTCAGATCACACTGACATTAAACGCAAGCTCAACCGTTGCTTTGTAACAGTTAGCTTGAGCAGCTAATTCGTGTCAAGACGCACAACAAAATGATATATGAGGAAGAGCATCGTGGGTCGTATAAAGAAACCCAAACAAAGCCGACCCTACAAAAATGAATGGCTGTATTGTTTGCCAAAAATGAAAATTGGTCAAATTTAGAACCACGGGTACAGAGATTAGCTGTTAGCTCAATACTAGCTTGATTACACGCCTGTCAACTTCCGTAACGAGCAAAAGGAACCTACGTGCCACAAGGTGCAATGACTAAATACACGTATGAATGCATTTGCAAACACTTGCGGGCCGTTGTTGATACAAGTACGGTAAACATTTAATAAGCTGTCACTTTAAATTACCAACCTGAAGATGTCCGTTCTGTTCCTCTCCTATTTCTTCAACGCGTAGATAGGAACCTTCTTTGCGATGTCCCAGACATGATTCCCCTCAGACATTCTTTGAAACATTTTCATTTGAACTAATTGGTATTCAGGCATTTCAGAAACACAAAATCAGTTAAATCTGCACGTTCGGAAAATTAGCAAAAGTGAACGATATCATTTGCCTTCTGCTTGAATCAGTTTCCTGTCGCAAAAAACATTGAAGAGGTTACGTTTCCCCACCGGACGGAATTTAATGTGACTCAAGGAAGGGACTCCGCTCCAGCCTTGTTTTTATTATTCTGAGCTAACAGTCAACTGAAAGGCACCTGTTTTGAACTTACACTCCAAAATGTCTTCAGACTTTGAAACGTACGAACAGGACTTTGGAACCATTACAGCAGATGTAACCAACAAAATTGGCAGAATTCCCAAACTCAGCGGAGGTAAGAGAGTTAAGTAATTAGCCGGGGATCGTTAGCTTGGACTTCTCAGCTGACAAGGCTTCCTGTCTGCTAATGCTAGTAGGTTAGCATACACGTCTGAGTCAAATTACCACAATATTGTCTATCTCCACCACATTGAAAGAAGCGCTCCAGATCGAGTAGTAACTCTCTCACATATGACATGTTCTTGTGTGTTTTATGTCTGGAATTATCTTGGCATTGCTTGCTAACTGCTAATAGTTAATCATTCGAATCCTATGACAACTAAGTGACGTATGTGTTCCTCAAAGCTATTATATCTGTTAAGAGTGAGCTAGCTACTTCATGCGGGTGTGTATATCAAATGACATACTTCACTGGCATCACAGACATTTCCAGGGATGATGCTAATTTCGCCAAAGCCCAGGGAAGGCCGACTGTGTGTCACACAGTGCGTGAGATGTGCACAGTGAAAATACACTTAAAGATGGTGGTGTGATTGATATATTAAAATATAACATGTTAAATACGTGAAACGAGTGTTTTCATTGAATTAACTCTCTGTTTTGAGGTTTGGGAAAACAACATTCTCACACATCAAACTATGTTTCTTCTCGAAAAATAGAAAAAATGTGTTGGAGACTCTTATAAATTGGCATAGACTTTATATATTAGAAGCCCCAAGAGTTAATAAAAAGCAATCCACTCTGTGTGGTGTATGTACAGTTTTGTGCCAGTGCTCATGTGTTTGTGTGGTTAGGTAGAGGGTGCTGTTGGCTTTCTAATCTACAATATCGCTGTGTTTTATGTATTTTATTATCATTCGTTTGTGTCAGGCAATTGCTATCTGCCCTACTCCCAAGGTCATGTCAGCACGTCCCAGCAGCAGCTCCTGTTTTGTTACAAACTGCGTTGGCCAGTGAATGTTTGTTCTGGCCCTAAAACCTTGTAATGCAGGAACAAGTTAATGTGTAAAACATGTAGGGCATGGGCACAGCCCTCCCCCGCTTAACAGTTTGCTTTCTCTTCTGTTTTTGGAAAATCAAACTGGGCCTACTCCGAAAATATCACCATTATTGTGCACAAGATAAGATATTGATTCATGTAATAACAGGAAAATTACAAGGAAATTAAGATTTGCAATGTGCACCCTAACTGAATTCAACAGACTGTAAAATGAAATATTAATTTTTGTGGTGTGAGATAAAGAAAAATTTATGTAAAGCGATAGAGGTGTCAATTTCTTACCCATGAATTGCAAGGTGAGAATGCAGGTGAGCTGGCAAGAAATGTATGTCAGCTTTAACTATTTTTTCCAACAACCCTTGGGCCATTTCTCTTCTACTATCGCTCACATTTGCTCATTGCTTTTTTCAAATGGTGCTGCCTGTCACAAAACATCGGCTGACTGAAAATTTCTGGCATCTTTGACGCTTCATAGCGGAATGAGCCACATAGTAATTTCACATGGCTTTGTCCCGCCATCTGTTGACTGTGTGAGGAAGCCCATATGAATATGTACAAAGCCAGGAAACCCATTACAGCTGTAAGTAGTCATTCATCGTATACGCCTACCAACAGAATAGTTTCAGTTGAATTTCAAATGCCTTCATTAAGTTCTTCCCATCCTTGAGTCCTTCTGGCGGTTCTTCCTGAAGTGGCTAAATTTTGCCTGTGGTTTGACAGCACTGCATTGATGTAGCCTCAGAGAAATATGTCGCTGCTGTTGTTTCACATGTGCACAGTCGCTGATAATGACCAGAACATGCAAAAATGTCCATCACCCTGTTCTGTCATGCAACAACGAAATGATTGCATGTTTATGTATGTCATACACAAGATGCTATAGGATTCTAGGAATATTTAATTAGAATGCAATGCAGTGCAGTCCATAAAACAAATGCCATTCTTTTAATTGTATAGTGTTTTTGTTATTTATTGCAACTCAGTTTCTGCTTCAAAGCCCTATTCTTTATTTTCTGGTTTTGTCATTGTTGTCCTCATCAGGTGAATAACATGCATTTTGAGCTAAAAACACCATCTGTGATCAATGCACATTAATGGTTCATGCTTAAAGCATAAACCATACAAAGCATAATACAGATGCCTATGTTTCTCTCTCTCTCTCTCTCTCTCTCTCTCTCTCTCTCTCTCTCTCTCTCTCTATATATATATATATATATATATGTTATTGGACAATACTCAGTACACTATGCCCATGATAGTTTTGTCCATACTGGGCTTCTTTTGTTGAATCATGTCAGATCCTGGTATTGACGCTCTTGTTTGGATGTCTGCTAGCGTAATGACTAGACTGTTATATGAGTCTGTTATGTTATGTGTTGCCTCTTTCTCCCAGATATTCTTCCAGTATTGCTCAGTCTCAGGTCAGTGGGTCCGTCTGTCACGTTGTTTCCCTGCCCTTGAGCTGGTCACTTAGCTGGGTTGGTGGAGAATATCTGGTTTACCCAAGGTTTCTGTTGTATCACCATGGTAGTGGTGCATTGCAATGCAACTATGTGATGGTGGGTGATGATGACAATGCTGTATCTCATCATCTGTATCATGGGCATATGGGGTCTTGCCGGGATTCGAACCGGCCACCTTCTGCACCAACATCAGTGAGCTAATCAGTGATCCAGTCACACCTCTCCCCCAAACACAAAGTCAAGCATGTTTAATCCTGTTTAAACATGAACTAATTCTAAACAACCAGGCCAAAATGCACAATTGATTTCCATGGTTAAGAACTTTTATCAGACAAAGACAGTTCAGGAATTAAAGCGGTATTATTGCTGTCTTAGATAACAATGGAATGCAGTTTAACACGAGGTTGGACAAACACGTACACAAGCCTCTTGAGAACTCTTGCAAGTCCTAATGAGTTTCAGCGGGTAATGTGGAAGAGCAGCCACGAGGTGAGGTGTAGAACAGTGTGTTAGTCATTCTGAGTGGGACTCATACTTCTGGCAAGTGAGCAAAGCTGACACCTCCCTTCCCTTTGAGTTGGCACGAGGTGTCTCACTGCTCCTCAACAGATACCAACAAAGGCCTCATAGACGCCAATAACTAAGAGACATCAAATGCTGGCTTGTCGTGTGGAGAGAATGTGTAAATATATCTTCAAATGCGTCCTCATGTGTTGTTTTCTCCCAGTCTCTTTCTTTCCACTCTCCCCCTCTCTTCCCCCGTTGCGGGGGAGTTAGGTTGTTGTCATGAAGCGCTGTTCCTCTGTCGGCTGATCAATATGTGCCTGTTTTTCCCTTTTCAGAGGAGAAGACACAGCTGGTTCTAAATGTCGACAAACAGCTTGAAGAAGTCAGAGAGTTGGTACGTCTTTGATCAGTAATTTTCTCCTCTTCCCATTTCCTAAATAATGAATTTGTGGAAGGAGGGAGGGGACAATTTTCTCTGGCACCAGACAACAGCACCTGTGTTATCCTGGTGCTGATGTGACACGTAGACACACACACACACTTCTCATTGCAGAAAAGGAGGCTTCCTCCTCACATGACTACTTTCCAGTAATCAGCTTTTAAGTGACACCTACGACACATTTCAAGCCATTATTTGGAGGTGGGAGTCTGCATGTTGCTGTTTAAAAATGAGCAAAGTCACCTGACAGAGACAAATTGTTGTCACAGTTGTCTTGTTATGTCACAGTGATTAGTTTTGTCCTAATCCGCCATGCGGAGGACCTGTCTAGCCGCACATCAAATGTTATTGAGAATGTGCATGATGCTTCAAATCAAGGGGATCTCATATTTGATTGTGTAGCTGCAGAACATCTTTCCACTGTTGGAACTTTTTATCATTGCTGTGTGACAGTGGGAGTGGGAGAAATATATACATATATATATAAAAAATACACATATAGGTTTTTACAATCAACAACAGAACACATGTCATCTTTGAAAGTTTTCATTGTATTGAAGTGAGCGTCTGTCTCAAGCCTTCGTCAACTGCAAATTCTGTCATGTGTTGTGTGTACGAACGTTTATGGTGGCAAAAAACTCAAATCGTGAAGTCAAACTCTTTCAGTTGTGTTTTTCAGCGCGTATGAAAAGCGGATGTTGAGTTAACCGTGTTGAATGTGGATGTGTAGCTGGAACAGATGGACCTGGAGGTGCGTGAGATCCCAATCCAGAGCCGAGCCATGTACAACAGCAGACTGAAGAGCTACAAGCAGGAGATGGAGAAGCTGGAGAAAGATTTTGTAAGAGCACTCACTTCAATCTGCAATGCCTGCTGTCACTACGGCCTCCAAGGAGGTTACGATTTTGTTACTTTTGTTACTATTTATCTCCACACAAACTGCTATCCTAATAGCAAATTGAACTGTGTGCAAGCAAATGAATAAAATAACACACACACACACACACACACACACATATAATCTAGCTATCTATATATGTATATCTCTATATATGTGTGTATATATATATTAATCTACCTCAGTAGTTAGCTGGGATATTGGTATTGTCTCTCTGTCGCACACACGCATGCACACCAACATACTTTTGCAGTATCTTTATGAATACTATGTCTCATACGATGACGCAGCAACAGCATGAATTAAAATGTGCCTTTAAACTCCACATTTTGGAGTGCAATATCACCAAGTGAGTTGAAACCTGTATTGATTTTCCAGTCCCTCTCCAACATGCACAACAAACAAATAAGCATGCGCAAACAGCCCGTTTGGATGGAGATGTGTGAGCACACCACCGCGATGTGCGAACTGAGATCACAGAGGAGATCTCTGTGCCAAGACTGATTGCGCTCCTCGCCACATTTAATTGGCGATTCATCTTTAACTTTTCTTCCCCACACACTTCATTGTCAAGCTGTTAATACCTGCTGTGACTGATAGTTAGTGCTGATTTTAGCGTTTTGTAGCCATATCGATGGGGAAAAATGTCAGCCTGGTCAATGGTCCATCCACCTAATGGATGTAATTGATGTAATATGATGGGTTGTAAACACTGGAGTGGATAAAGAATCAAATATATTTTCATTGTCACACTTCCATTTACATATAAACTTAGATCACCCCACTCTCCATAGTGTATGTAGTTCCTTGTAAATCTGATGCAACGACATCAGCTCCCTCAGATCTCTCTCAGATGGGCCAAATGCTACAACTGAGCTCCGCCTCTCACTTCCTGCGGGCCTAGAAAGGACATGACACTTAGCTCAAAAGGGGTCTTGTGGGGGGAAAAAAAGGCAATCTCCTTTCTTTTTCATGTAAAAAGCTCCAGCTTTGTTCTGCTTTTTGCAGATATCAAGGCCTTTCTACTCCCTCACTACCCAATCCCCCAGCCCATCTCCTACTGGCCTCCCACAGGTGTCTCCCCCCTTAACCTGTTCTCTCATCCTCCCATTCACCCGTGGTTTGAAGTCTTCCTACCACCAGCGTGCCAGCTTGAGACATCATTCCTGCTCCGCTTCAGACAAGGCCTGAGTCGACCCCAGTAACCCCAGCCATTTCATCCGAAAAGACAACTTGTCAAACAAACATCCTGAAGGTGTATATGTGAGCCGTAGCTTTGTTGTAGTGGATGTTAACTTTGTTGTGATTATAGAAGGGACGGTGTTTTTTTTTTTTTTGAAAGCGTTGGACAAGCGTAGCAGCACCAAAGGGGTGGGCAGCCTGACCAGAAAGAAAGTATAAATTAGAGTGGGTCAAATATTTGAAAAGGGAAAATGAAAATTCTATTTGATGGCATCGGTTTGTTCAAGTCAAGGGGAAGCAGAATGGCATGGCTCTTAAAAGTGGCTTTGATCAAGCAAAGAAGAGGCCGAGCATAAGCTTAATTTAATGAAATCTATCGGGTAAACAGTGCCACCGTCTTCAAAGGGCCACGTTTGGTCTGTCCCAGCGGGGAAGGTGTATGTGT
>NW_027613977.1:0-31275 GCF_965212315.1 Lampetra planeri
TATGTACAATGTATAAAAGTGTATAAACGTGTATATTTGACCTATCACACCAGCTGAGTCACCAGCTCAACAGGGCTTCACACACACACTTACACCTACGGGTGATTTACAGTGACCAATTAACCTCAGCACGCTTTTGGAGGTGGGAGGAAGCTGGAGTACCTGGAGGGAACCCACACACAGGGAGAGCATGGAAACACAGAAAGACAACCAACCTTGTTGCTGTGAGACGACAGTGCCAACCCCTGCAACATTCTCTCTTATTGGTGTTCTATGTGTATCAAACATGTGTAAATAGACAGAAACACGTTTGTGTGTGTAAGCGTTTTGCTGTTTTTTTGGAAATAGTTCAGATGTATCTCCATCACGTTTGTGAGTGAATTTGTAGTACGGAGACGGAGAAGAACTTCATCCCCTGCACTTGTGAGTGAAAAGTTTGTTCCGGATTGTGAATAAAATACAGAATAGGTTCTCAGCGGCCTTGAATTCTGGTCTTATTTTTGTGTCATCCTGTTGACAGACGGGCACTCGGAGAGGGAGTTTTTCCTTCCTATAAACAGATCTGCCCTGTAATGTAGTGTAATGAGTTTTTCTTGGCCTTGCTACAAACCCTCCAATAAATTCTGTGAGAATCAGCCAGGTAGTTGTAACAACGCTAACAGACCGACAGGCAGACGCCGGCAGACACACACAAAAAAAACGCTCAATGTAACGTCTCGAACGAGCTGCTGTACATTTTCGACCATGTAAAGAATCACACACTGGTCTCTCCTTAAGCTTTAACAGATGTGCGCACATGTGCAATCTTCACAGACCTCCGCAAATCCTCAGCATGTCGTTGTAGTTTGTTACGACACTAAGTGCAGTTTTTTACACGTAAGCCTTAGTGCACGTGAGTAAGTCAACTGGCACCGAAGTGTCCACATCTGTAACTGTTCCGTATTCACTTCTGACTCAAACAAACCACTGTGTTCCTCACTCCAAACTTTGCTTCCTTGATTCTGACATTATTATCTTTGCAGCACGCCCATTCTGATGCTGATCTTCATTACCATGGCAACGACTATCTGTGTGACTAGCCTGGTGTTTCCAGTCAAGCGGTGCAGCGAGACTGGAAAGAATAACAGAAGACCATAATATGTTTGTGGGTTTGGAGGCCTCAGCCCGTTCAGAGAGCCTTGTGTGTGTCTGTGTGTGTGTGTGTGTGTGTGTGTGTGATGGAGAACACAGAAACAAACTCTCCATCCAACACCATCAACTAGCCATGCAGGCACTTCTCATACACAACACATTCATCTCCATATTTCCCGCTGACTGCTTGAGGGTGTCTGCACCAAACCCATGGACAGAGACACGAACTAACGCTGAACACGTCGACGTGTCTCTGGTTGTGTAACAATCATGTACTTCTCTGCTGCTTCTTTGTCGCTTTGTGTCTTAGTAGACGTAAAGTGACACCTGACGCTTCTTCCTGGCGTTAATGAGGGTGACACACTCACCAACAACAGCTCTGTGTAAACGTGACGCGCGTGTGTGTGTGGCGTGTGCGTGTGTCAACACGTAAATCCTAATGGACTCTTGATGAAGTGTCTCTTCCTCTCAGACTGATACAGGCAGACATTAGCACCAGTCATATGGTGATGTGATGTGTGATATAATGAATTCGGTCAAAAGGGGAGAGGCTGAATAGAGCTCAGGCTGCAGAGAGGCAGAGCGAGACTTAAAATACATTTTATATCACCAGAATACACATGATCAATAGTCCACTAAGCATAACACTCTGCCAGCAGTCATGAATTTAACTGCACATTTACGTCACCAAGGTCTCTACTGCAAATTAAAGATTTGTTTTTCGACAGCAGCTGGGAAGCAGAGACGTCAGACTGTTCTGCTGTGCCACAAATCACAAGGAACGTAAACACAAGAGGAATGCAGCAAGAAAAGAAACAAATAAAACAGGAAAAATACAGCCGGCGTCATTTGACTGCATACAACACTTCTTCATATCGGGATGTTTATCGTGTACAGGTGCACGGATTATAGATGCACTAAATGTTTGTCTCCTGCATGTGTGTGCGTGTGTGTCCCACAGCGTCTGTGACACACGGAGCTGCATTCATCAAAAGGCGAAAATGAACGATATATATACAGGAACATGATCAGTCATGGCAGTGTCACAGCCACAGAGCTGCAGCATGAAGAAAAAATGTCACAGAACAAAGCAGCTAATCGCGCAGTATGTAACATGAACAACTTTAGCGCAGCGTTCCCTGTGTAGTTCTCCGACTTCTAAACACTCAGACATTAAGTTGGTCTTCTAACCCCCCCTCCGTCGCTGTGTGACTTCATTGCCCTGCTACTTTTTTGCTGGAGGCTCTTCCTGAAGCATCCTTCCAACAGATCTTCTAGGTTGTCACTGGCAGACAGAACTGCTGTCCCTCGATCTGTTTCCGAATGTGAGAGGAAGCAGTCTCAGTCTCCTTCTGCTCAGCAGCTCGTCACACCAACCGGAGTGTCTTCCAGGACACGAATGACAGCGACTGACGGATAAGCTCACTGGGAAACACACGACTGAGACATAAACTCAAGCTGTACAGTCCCATCCCCTCCAACCAGAGGAAGCCTGAAAAGCTTCTGATATTTCAAGAGTCCATCAGCTCAGTTGGAAACCTACGATGTTTCATAAAAGGGGTTCATTGTCCTCCATTTTTTCCACTGCAGATGCCTCTTGGCTCATCTGTCCACTCTTTCTTTCCATTCTTTCATTAGTCATCAGAGCTTTGTGAGAAAAGAGGAGCATTTCCTGAGCCCGACCAGGCCCGATCCGACCCCACAGGCCGCTGGGGGCTTTGACCCACAGGTCACACAGCCCCACATGTAAGTGATTGGCCTGCTCACTGCTCTTGTATAACAGCGGCTGAGTGCCGCTCACGTATTGGCAGAGTCGACCTAAGTGAAAACACATGCGAAAATGCAGAAAGCAGAAGTTGAACGACCTCCCCGGGACTTTGGAGCAACGACGACTGGAGACACGACAGGCGGAAATAACTTCACGTGAAGCAGTGAATTATGGAAATGAAAACAAATACCTGTTGGGCTTTTTTTTTTTGACAAAGCAGCTGAGAGCAGACTCAAGTTGAGCGTGATCAGATGTGAAAAACCCTCAGGAATGTCAAATCACAATAAAAGTGATTTAAACTGTTCAGGAAACCCCACTCCCTCATTTAAATGTGATTTTTGTTCTTTTTTCTGTGGGTCACTGACAGATTCCTCAGTGGTCCCGTCCTCTGACCCTCTGCTGCTCCTCTGTGACCTCAAAACACAACATCTGGAACACTTTGAGGAAAAAACACATTCTTCCTTCAGGACAAACACATTCAGACAGACAGACAAACAACAGACCAGCACTGGAAGTCTGCGGAGACGGATGAAAACTCGCACGGCATCCGAGCGTGAGCTGTCACAGCCGCAAGAGAACAAGAGGCTGAAACCGTTTGATGAGCTTCACTCATGAGCTGTGTGAAGTGGTTTTAGCTCTTGATGGGAGTGTGAGTGTCTGACAAAGGGTGTGTTGTGATCTTGTCCCACGCTGTTAACATCGGGACTTTGTCGTTGCGGATGACTTTACCTTCTTTGCGGCCGTGGACGGTGACCTTCTGGTGGGCTTCTGCACCGGCTGCTTGGATGCTGAGCCGTTCTCCCGCTGTTTGCTGGGGGTCGAAGGCACCGAGGACGGGGTCTGGGCGGGTGAGGCTGGGGGAGAGGAGGAGGAGGAGGAAGGAGTCTTGACCCCGACCACGGCCATCTCCTCTGTGGGTGTGAGGCGCAGCTGGCGCAGACATTCATGTGTCTCCTGGTCCACAACCAGCAACCTGGTCTCATTGTCCACGGCCTTGATGCGCTGCACCACCTGAGGGGTGGGACAGGAGGGAAGATGTGGCAGAAACAGAACACAGTGAACAAATCCAACATCAGTGATGTCAAGTCAACTGCTTTTCCAAACTCACATGGACAGTCCAGAAATCCTCTCTATTTGAATCATCACCTATGTATTTTATTCCACATGACGTCACATTTCACCATAATGAACAGACATTAACAGACGCACAACACGTCCCAGGGACATTCACAGGTTTCATACAAAGATTCACCTGTTCTGTTTTCAAATCATCATTTTCTTGCTGTTTTCGGATCTACCTCCTCAATGATACTTGTCAAATATTCGATTATCGACTAATCGAAGTCGTCCTGGTCTAAAAGCCAAAGCCCAGAGCACATGTGCGCAGATGTGCTCCACATCTGTCAACACACACTTTTGTTATCAGTAGATATTTATGGACATCTACAGTACACACACACACACACGGGATCGATACTAGCCTGATGGTGCGTCTCTTTCTCCACGTTTGCGCCATTCACTGCCACCACTCTGTCCCCTGCGCGCAGCCCCGCAGCTTCCGCGGGGGATCCGGGCTCCACTTTGCGGATGAACTGTCCGCTCTTCCCCTTCTCACCGTGCAGGTGAAATCCATACCCGCTGTCGGCCTTTGTCATGAGACAAAGCCGCGGTTTGCGCTCGCTGGCCATGTATTCCTCCGTGTGGTGTGCAGGCTGCGCAGTCCTCAGCTCAAGTGGGCTAATGGAGATGTGACTTCAGGACGGCAGGAGCAAACTTCACTCCAAAACATACCTGCCCGGTGCGCACAGTGTCCTGCAGAGAAACACAACCCCAACGGCTCCAGATGCACTTTACAAGAATAAAAAGAGCCTGCAAAAATCAAAACAAAACATAAAGATGCGACAAGTTGGTAGAGAAGCGTCCTGCTGACTGGAGCCTCCACCTCTGATCATCTGCAGCCCTCACAGGCTCCTGAGCCTCCTCTTCCTCTACCTTCCTCCATCACAACTCAACAGGATCAGTTCCACCGCAGTTAGTGGAGGTTAGAGCTCAGTGCGCAACAGCACCATCTCCCCCCACCCCCCTCGGCTGCCCAGGTTACCTGACTGCTTCTTTGACAACATGACACAAACAGCGCCCCCGGGTGGCAGAGAACACTGCTTTTTGCCATTTATAAAAAAGGTGATGCAGTGAGGTTACGTAAAATAAAAACAAAAAGTAATAATAACGATACCAAAAAACATGTATAACAACAATAACAACAACAACAACAATAATACTCAGAAGGACATTTCATTTACTTTCATTTATTCATTTACTGTCCTGTCACACCTGTATGTCTGATATAATCCTACACTAAGTGATATATTGCCAACAGAGGTTCAGACATTAGTGTCAGTTACATAAGGTGACCACAGGAGGGCAGTGAACACTTTGTGTTCGTAAATACTTCATACCCGCCGTCATCGTTATTGTCATGTTGAACTTCACAGATATGTGTTGTATCAACACCTCCAAACAACTGCTTGTGCCGATGTTGCTGTTGTTAAAAATCAGATGCGTGATATCATCGGCCCGATGACTCTCATTTAGTGATGGAGCACCTAGTCCTGCACAAAGAGTTTCACCATAGGAGTGAAAACAAGACAACCAAAGTAGTTTCATCATTTTTGCTGAGATCATTTTGAAATAAGGTCTCAAATGTCTTTTTATTTTTAGTCACAGCAGAACACACTGCACTCATCATCCTCACCTACATTCACCCCCATCTTTCATTTCAGTGTCACGTCGCCGGCTTTCCTCCCATGGAGCTCACTGACTGACACCAACCCTGAAAATCTAAAGGAAAACAGATGGGAAGTTGAAACTGTCGCTGACCCTGCGATCGTTCTCTCTAGGTGATGGAGGGTTTGTCACTTGTCTGTCAGCACACACACACACACAAACACACACACACACACACACCTTGAAGTATTTAAAGCACTCTCTTGGTATTTCACCTGGTCGTCTGGTGTTTTAACTGAAGAAGACAAAGAAACCTCTGGGGGAAAAGTTCACATCTATTCTTTGTCACAGTTTCACCTAAATGCCTCCATGTGTCAACAAACACCACATTACAACATCTCTAAAAATTTCTGATCAATGAAGATGATTTGCAGTCTCAGTTACTTGTTTTAGCTGTAGAGAATTGTGTCTACAGCTCTCTCCTCCCTCGTATGCATTCATCTGCTTCTGAGCTCCTTTCACTGTGCATCATTTGCACACATAAATCTCTGCCACTTGAAAGAGTTGTTGTTAGTGATTAATCTTTATGCGCGTCAGTTACAGGCCCTGGAAATCCACATCAGTGACTAATCTTCCTGCCATGTGCACCTTTTGATTGATTTGATCATGTTTCGACAGCAGACAGTGTTGATTTAAAGATGTGGTCTGTCATGTTGCCTTCAGGGATGTGCTTGTTGTTCACCTGAAACCTGGATTTGGTTCAGCCATCCCTAAATGAATCTCAGGATTCCCGTGCAGAAATGTGTTTATTTCCTAGAGAAAAAAATCTTTCTGTCATTTCAGCTCTGATTTTTTTTAAATTGTTGGACACATTGTTTGCACAAAGTTTATTTATGAAAAACACACAACCTCCAAACCAGTCACTGCACCTTTACTGAAATACATGAGCAGGAACAAATAATTCTTTTATCTGTGTTATAGAAACAATTTTGTGCAGAGAGAACTCTCTCCCCCAGCAACTCCTCCTGAACCATTCCATGCACACAAACCGACCCCGGCAAAATGGATTCCACTGTCACTTTATGGACTGACTCTTGGTTTATATCATGAGACAAACACAAACCTCCTGTCCGTGACCTCCCAGTGTGTGTCTGTCAGAGCCATGTGTGGTTTGTTTGATGGTGTCTGATTTATGTCCTGTCCAACAGCACTGGGCCGCCGATGATAGCCGGTGTCTCACACTCATTGTCTTCCACTTAAAACCGATCAGATTGATTTCCAGGAAGTCGGACTGAATATAGGTGTGACTCGATTATGCCAGACGGTGATGGATCTGTGACGGTTATTAGTTCAGCACTGGGCCGCCTACAACACTCACATGGTTATTTCTGTTCAGGTAATTCTCCAGGAAAGAAAGGAAAGAAAGCAAATTAATTGTCCTCTGATGGTCACATGACACGATGTGGGTGTGCTCGAAATTCATGGATCTGTAACAGCTGCCTACATGTGCATCTCTGAGGCTAAAGAACAAACAAACAATGGAGATTGTTACAATTGTTACTCAGGCAAATTTCAAACATAATTAAGTTGTGTGTGTGTGTGTGGGGGGTCATTTATAATTTTAATAATTCATAGGTAAATGATTAATTCTAATAATTGGTGAAAGCTGCAGTTCTGCAGCTAATCGTATGTGCAATAAGAGCGGTAAAAAAAGTTTAGTTCCCTCATCGCTTTGCCTCAAGCAGACGTGTTTGTTTGTGTGTTGTTTATTTGTGGACTGACTTGGGGACAAAAATCTGCCTCTGGCGAGGGTTACAGGCCAAACACTCACGCACCGTCTCTTTAATCCCACTTTGATGTTAAGTGTGGGGGGCAGAGATCTTACACATTATAAATAATTGTTCTACGTGACAGTGAAATGTTTGGACACCAGGCTAACTTTAAATGTTGTCTGTCTTTGTTTCCCTAGGTTTTCCACGCCGACACCCTGTCGTTAGCTGTTTGAACAGGTCGTGGATCAATATGTCCTGGATGTTCAAGAGGATATTTGTAGAGCAGGATTTGTCTGTCTTTGAGATATGTACTATTAATATGTCAGCTGCATGTTTGAACATTTTCACGTTGTGAATGATTAATTCTGCGTTGGCAGTGATCTAACAGAGGCATAATTAGTGTAGACATTCTGTTCATATAGTATATATATATACTATATATAGTATATATACGTATATAGTGGCTTTGGTTGATGGCCAGAGAGATAAAAACATGGGACTATAAGCGCTATAAGGTGTTTTGTTTTTTTGTTCTGCCCCCACATTTGGTCCCACAAACAGGTTGTCAGTAAACAAAGTTGGAATACGGGCAGAGATGGACAGTGATGTATGACACACAGCGTAGGAGAGTCGATCTGTCCTGAGTTTGTTCAGTAGACGCAAAGAAGCTGCTTCTGATTGAGGGTGATGGAGATGGTTCATTGTACCGTTCTATGCGCTGGCTGTGCAAGTGTAAATATAATAAATGATATAATTGTCAATGCACCTTACAGCTTCAACCTCAGTGATCCAAACGAACTTACCAATAGAAATAATGTGACATTATTTGACAGAAGCCATGCACTCATGTGCAGGGTTATTGCATGTAATGTAGACACTGAAACATCGATTTATTTACTTTTATTTTATTGTTATTTTTTTTATAATGTCACATAGCCGTGGTTCAAATTTAAAGATCCCTAAGATGAGACAATTTCATTCCAGATTTATTTTGCAGTGACTTTCCCTTCTGTCACACAAACAAGATCAGATCAAGATCTGAAACGCAATATAACATCTGGTCTTCCAACATTCTTGTGGTTGGATGTGCATGCATTACAGGTTGTTTGCTGAATCACAGACCTTTTCCACAAATGGCATTTCCACGATAAAGACTCTTCCTTATATGAAAGGCTGTGTCTTGTCTGTGGTGTGTTTTTCATTAAATATCATAAAAAAGAAGCTTAATATTTGATGAGAGAGTGCCACTGTTCTCGTTCAGTATATAACAAGAAAAATGCCTCAGTGTCAGGACGGTATTACAGGGAGTCACTTGATTATGTTTTTATTATGTTTGGAGGAATGTGTAAAGATAAGGCCCATATGATGTATTATTTTAATATTCCCAGTGTTTTGAACTCAAACAAACCCTGCTGCTACAGGGTCAGCGAGCACCTTCCCACGTTGACACGTCACTGCGTCACCCAATGCAGTTTGAGAGGGGAGAGATTCACACATCAGGACGAAACTTAGCTGCACGATAGCAAAACACTTTTCACAGTCACTGAACACTGAACTGACAAGCTGGAGAGAAATCCAATGACCACGAAATATACTTCATTCTTCTTCACAGTAACAGACCCATGACCGTTGTTTATGGAAGTACACACAACAAAATACTGACACGACATCATGATTGAGCACAGGGATGAACAAATGAGGAGGAGGTGTCTTCAAATTAAAAACATTCTGCTTACGTTGCTGCCTGGATGCTCAGCAATACTGGGTCAATACTCCCAATGTGGTATCAGACGAGGGATGCTGAGAACAAACCACAATGCTGATGAATTTTCCTGCTCGTTTGCTTCTTAAAGAAAAGTGTCCGAGTGAGGGTGGATGGATCAGCAATGAAGACGGGAAACAGCATGTCCAGGAGTTGATGTCGGATCTGTGTGTGGCAGCAAAGAGTCAATGGGGTGGTCGGGGTCCATCTCATAGCACCGACTGGCCACTCTCCACCACTTTAGACAGTTACCGGCTCATTTGCGTTCTCAATGACCTCCATCTGTTGAAACAGAACCGGCGACACAATGATTTTATGATTTTACAATGATTTTACAGAAAATGTAGCAGGATCATTGATGGATTGAACAAAAGACCACTCTTGTATTACTTTATTTATTTATTACAGTTTATTTTTAAATGCCTACTATAAACTATTTTTGAGTTTAAATTGACACCCTCGGTTTGAGTTGAGGGAATTTGATTCAAAAGCTGAAATGTGATGAAAGTATTTATCTGTTATTATATCAATGTGGTCTAATAATAATGTGTAACACCTGGATGCTTTGTGTTTTTCCATTCTGCATCTGGTTTCTGGGACAGAAAACAGGATCCCGGGTTTCCTTGCGTGCCTCCTGGGCAGCGGCCTGCCTTCCCGCCCTCTGGTGCACAGCGCCCTCACCGTGTGGTTTGTGGAAACAAAGCACACTACGAAAGCTCTGCTTGAATTTGTCGAGAGGAATCCGTAGAGGAGGGGGTTGGCGCAGGAGTTGACGTAGGTGAGGATGACGGAGAAGAAATACACCGCGGTGGTGTCGGTGTCCTCCGGGATCGTATAAAGCAGGTTGACGATGTTGGTTGTGTAGAAGGGAAGCCAGCAGAGGACAAACACCAGCACAATGACCACCACCATGCGTTGTCACCTTCCGCTCTGATTTCCGCCGCTTGGTCAGGCCTGCTCGTACACTCGCTGTCCTCACCTGAAGTTCCGAACATTATACGAGTTTTGTTAGTCAGACACTGACAAATAAAAAGTCAGCGGTCAGTTCATTGTCTTGTTACCTTGATGATGATGAGCAGGTAGCAGAGGCAGATGACAACCAGAGGTCCAAAGAAGCCCAGAATAGTTGTGTAGAGGATGAAGACAACTGACCACAAGTTCTGCGGTTCGGGCCAGGTGAAGTTGCAGGTATTGAACTCCTCCTGTACGCCCGTGTAGACAGTGCCTGGCAACACAACCAGGAAGGACACAACCCAAACCATGGCACTTATAACCTTCGCCGCTGCGGCTTCCTCCATTTGGCGCTGCGGATCGGGTGAACCACAGCCAGGTAGCGGTCGATGCTCATCGCTGTCAGGCAAAAGGTCGAGGTGAACTGGCTCATGGTGTCTGTGGTCATGCACACCTTGCAGAAGAAATCCCCATATGGCCAGTAGGAAAGCAGACTATTAGTTCCGACGAATGGAATCCCTAAGATGTAGAGTTCATCCGCCAAAGCTAAATTGAGGATGTACATGTTTGTCACTGTCTTCATCTTGGAGTAGCGGACCACCACAAAGATCGCCAGAGTGTTGCCCAGAAGACCCACGATGAAGACAACGGTGTAGATGACCGCCATGGTGACGTTAAAGGGCACTGGCTCCGTCCTGTTTGGTACGTCACGGATACTGGTGTTCAGTGGTGGGAGAGACATACCGATAACCTCAGATGCTGACGTGAAGTTGTAGACGTCCATCTTGACAAAGGAGTTGTCCGTCTGCATCACAGTAGGTGCCTGCTCATGAGAGACAGGATGCAATTACTGCGATAATGACAATTACTATTGTAAAACACAAACATGCAGAGAATGTCAGGGATGTTTAGTTTACACCTGGTTTACACACTCTGAACGCATAGATAGATAGATAGATAGATAGATAGATAGATAGATAGATAGATAGATAGATAGATAGATAGATAGATGGATGGATGGATGGATGGATAGACAGACAGACAGACAGACAGACAGACAGACAGACAGACAGACAGACAGACAGACAGACAGACAGATAGATAGATAGATAGATAGATAGATAGATAGATAGATAGATAGATAGATAGATAGATAGATAGACAGACAGACAGACAGACAGACAGACAGACAGACAGACAGACAGACAGACAGACAGACAGATAGATGATAGATAGATAGATAGATAGATAGATAGATAGATAGATAGATAGATAGATAGATAGATAGATAGATAGATAGATAGATAGATAGATAGATAGATAGATAGATAGATAGATAGATAGATAGATGATAGATAGATAGATAGATAGATAGATGGATAAACACTATCAAGCAGAACACTACCAAATATGGTCATATCAGAAGCAAAAACACTAACACCATCAATATGGTGGTGATCAATCTCATGTCCTTATGGAAGCACAAGGATGGAAACCTAATTGTTGCCTACATGTTGACGTTGGACGATTGATTAAACAAGAACACCATGGTGAAGCAGATATGTGAAATAAAAGCACCAAATTCAGCACATATTGTTTAAAACATAATGCAAACCTGACCCCCCATTCCACTTCAAAATACCTCCATCTCTCTAACAAAGCTTGACTAAAGTGTAGTTGGAGCTTTTCAAGCAGTGTCTCACCAAAACACAATTCTGTAATTCATGCTGCTATCAAACTACCATTCCTTAAACTGTGATTTGCAGAGCTTGTTAAACAGCTGAGGAGTGAAGCTGGGCAGAATAGAAGCATTATATCATGTGCACTTTGCACTGAGATGTCTAAATATCAAACCGAATCCTACACTTGCATCTGATGTTTCATTGCAACAAACTGCATTATCATGTTCAGTCAATGTTTTAATACTCCTAGATGTACAGTGGGGAAAACATATTAAACATGTCAACATTTTCTCTGCAAAATATTTGTAATGGGGCTAGATGTGAAATTGTCAGTAACAACCTGTGAGATCCACACATACCAAGAAATTAAAAACATATGTGCCCAAAAATTACGTTTTGTGTGATAAAGTGAAATGACACAGGGAATAATTATTGGACACATGGAGAAAAGGAGGTGCAGAAAGCCATGGAAAGACAAGAAAGCAGCTGAAATCTGTCAATCACTTGACCTGAAGCTAACTGAAAATCGATGCAAAGAACAGAAGATCAGAGTTTTTATACGAGACCCCAGGAACTGTCCATATTTTTTCAAGATTATTATTATTATTCTATTGTGTGGAAGATTCACACTGCCAGCAACGTTTCTCCGGGAGGCGTCTTGAAGCTTCATTACCAACAAAGGCTTGTCTACTGAATATTGAGTAGATTTCAGGACGTGTGTTCAGTACTGTCATATAGGTTTTGATTTCTTTGTATGTGAGGATTTTTTTCCAGTCCCATCTAGAAATGTCGATTCCTTCAGCACCTATTTCCCCACTGTATATGCTTCTATACATCTTAGATTGTAGTTGCACTTTTGCGCCCATTACTATGAACTGACTTGTCACCAGCCACTGTACCTGTCTCATCATTGTTTGGATGTCAGATGTGCCAGCTCAGGTGTATGTTTGACTGATGTGGCCTCTATTTACTCACCTGGGTGCCTTGTGGGTGACCTATAATAACAATATCTTAGCTGTCACATGTAAGACTGTGGAGCCCGAGGCTGAGAAAATGTGTTGCGCAAATAAAGTGTCTGACGTGAGGATTCAGTGAACCGCGCTCCAAAACACCGGAGTGACGCGCAGCCCGCAGCCTGATGTTGAGAGAACAAACACTGGGACCCTTCAGGCTGCAAATGCTCCACATCCATCACTCAACTGGACTGTTACAGGAGCACACGACGTGGCATATATTATCATTATTATGATTTTCGTGTAAAATATGAACTTCATAAATGCTTTTACGCATTTTATGTTCACAACGCACGTGTGTAAATTACTAAAATGATTTCACAGTCACACCTTTTATTAGAAAATGGCCACATTAGTTACAGTTTAATCCATTAATACGCATCAGAGAAGAGAAGGAGACGCACCTACCTGTGCGTTCCTGCGCGCTGCATCCTCTCTGCGCCACTGGAGTGGATGCGCAAATGCGCTCTTTGTCTGCGGCCACAGCCAACTTTCTCAGTCCGCTTCCTCGTCGCTTGAAAGAGAAACCTCAGGCATTTTCATGTTGGCAGCGGCTTGTTTCCATCGTCAGCGCCACATATGTGTCGTCGCAGGTCGAAAAGGACTCTCTCAACGCAGGTTTGTCTCAAAGTCTGTGTGAGCATTTATGTGTGTGGGGGGGGGCCTTTTGGTGTGCAAACCCCACCCACTGGTGCTGCTACGCTGTTTGTGTTACAGCATTAGAGCTTCTTTCTCTGTTATTCTCTTGTGCAGCAGATGCTCCCAGTAAAGTAGATTTTTGACTTCATCCTGTGCATGTTTTCACAGAGAGAGAGAGAGAGAGAGAGAATGGAGCATATCAATCATCAATCATGAGCAAATAAAGACTTGGAACAAAAATCAACTTCATACTGGCCGTGCACCTGAGAAAGAGACAAATATATGAAGGGGAAACTGAAGGAAGGACACAATTGTACATGGAGGAAAAGATTTTGACGTACCTCTCTGGGGACAAGTAAACTAACATGCAAGTCCCCATAGAGCCAAGAAAACAAGTCTCTCTTCTGTGTGTGGGTGGAGGGAATGGTTCAGCTTTCTGGCAGGTTAGAAGGATCAGTGGAAAGTTGATGACATCCATTATGTTTCAAGACCTGTGTGACCGGTCCTAACCGGCCCCACTGGGCACGTGTAGGAGACTTATGGGTACAAAGTAAACACTTATCACAAGGTTATATACAGAGGGTTGCTCTGCAGGGACACTGATATCCTGTGGCGCTCTGGATCCAACAGCTCAGTTTGAAATCATTTGTGGGCAAGCTCTCACACATGTCACTGTTGCATACAAGTGCAATATCTACAATCCAGTGTGACCACATGATCACCATGGGCAACCAGGTACTCTTTGTGGTCATTGATGAAAGGGTCAGGGTGGTGATTTAGTGGTAACTCAATCATGAAAACTCATTCTATCGCTTCCCTGCGTGGTGACAGATCTGAGGTCTAAGTGAGACGGACGCCAATGGCCCCAGGTCAGGACGAGTCACTGGGCGCTCAGATGAATAACTGTGTTCTAGTGTTCTCTGCCGCTCAGCAATCACCACATGGTCTTGGTAAAATGGTTTTCCTCCCTCCAGAACAGTTCCAGGGATTTGAAGACCTGAAGAGACATTTGACAAAGTCTCAGTAAGTCGCTCCACCCCCTGAGCTGTACCACACAGAAGATAACCAGCTCTTTATTTTACAAGTACCAACGTTGGTCTACTTTTTAATTCTGAAGCTGGTTTTGAGATAAACACGCAAGTCGTAACCATTTCCGTTTTATTTCCGATGCATTCAGTCGTGAACTTGATCGAAAGAAGCTCCTGGTGCATCGTAAAAACCCCTCTTAATGTGATTAAGAAATGAAAACTCAAAATTGCTCAGGGCTGTTTATTTAAAGCTAATACAACTTCCTAATAAATGGCAGTAATTCCTGTTCTCTCCAACAAAGTCATGATACAGTCTGTAGCTAGCTAGCTAAGCTGTCTAACTCTGTACAATGCTGTTGTACAGTGTGATGGAGAACGTCAGCGGACTCATTCCTCGTGACAGCAGAGCTGGATGAGTCTGTCGAAGAGCGAGCGCCGACGTTCCTCTGCCAGTGTAGCGTAGTCAGAAGTCTCCTGAGGAAGCAGTGAACAGCGTTGACTGGAGGTTCTCTTTGCATCACAAACTAAACCAGTCTGACCACTCTGATTATAACTATTAACACATTTCATTGAAGCAGACAGGACTTTCCGTAGCCTGTGGTAATACTACATATAGTACACCACTATCACAGCTGTCCTCTTGTGTAATCCAAATCAAAGTAAATCTTCTTGTGCTTCCAGTCTGACCGATATGGACTATTGACTAATTGTACTCTGTGACAGACTGATGGGCAAAGAAAAGAGAGACTTCCATGCTTCGCTTGTTCCATTTGACCCAGGTTCACTTAGCTGCCACTCACAGAGATTGGTGTGCCAGGTAACAATAGCTGATGGATTACACATGAGATTTGGCAGGATTTTGAGATTCCAATTGGTTAAAAAAGAGAAAAGAATCATCTGACGTCACGCTGTCTGGCTGCTCGTCTCAGCGTACCACAGAGCTGAGGGATAAAAGAAGAAAAGAGAAAGACAATACCCTCTATCAAAGCCAACTTGATACGATGCTGCTGCCTGCTAATTAAAGCATTTTCTCTTTTCACCTTTCCCCACACTTCATTCCAGAGTCTGGAAATCGCTCAGTGTCTTTCTCATCTCTCTGTTTTCCCCTTCTTTCACCGGTGTTCCTCTCTGGTTCATCCCATCTTTCATCCAATCTTTCAGGGCTCTGTTTGTTTGTCAGTGTTAAAGATCGGGGTGGGAGCACCCTTGCGGCGCTGATGCCAGTGAGAGCATTACGAAAGCGGGGGGCACTGTGTTCCAGGAAAATATCCAGTTTTAGCTTAACTACCTGGAAAGCTGGTTTCGTGAAAACTCTGAGTTTGTTCATCCTGAAATAAATAAAGCCTTGCCTATCTCTCATGTCACGTCTGAACCAACTCAGGGTTCTCTGCTTGCTAGAATGGGCCTTCGGTGTGCAATCATTTAATGTGGAAGCTGGTCGTAGCGACAAGCCCAGTCATACCTTTTCTACACTATCCTCAGAGGACAAAGCCCATCTGTCCCTAGAGTTTAAAAAGAAACGTCAGACTACAAGTTCTTCTCTTCCATTTTCATGGTAAATTCTTCCTGTCTGTATCAGTCTGAATCTGTTAAGTCGATTCTTTCCAGGTCTCCAGGGCGACAGGACCCTTTGGGTCCTCCCTTAACACCCTTGTGGTCACAGTGTTTTTTTTGTTCTAAAGTTTTCTATTTTCTTTTTTATTTCACACATTAAGACAGCTCCGTCACACCAGGTGACAGTGTATCCCTGATGTATGATGTATGGTGTGAATGAGCACTTCACATCTTTACATTAAAATAGAACACATGGCAAATATTTTGTCACAGCTTAGTCACGGTCCCATGACCCTCTCTCTTCCCCTGCATCATTGTTAATTCTCTCCAGTATCTGTTCATATGACACTATTTCTGTCATAGTCTCAATCCATTTTTTATTCAGCTCTGGTGCAGATGTACTTTTCCATATCCTGAGGATATTTCAGGCTGATGTGACCATCCCGACCTTTATAACAGCAAAGTCATGTCTTTACACTCCGGTTATTTGTGTTTGGTCACCCAACAAGCATTATCTTGGCAAGACAGGCATCTCTATCTCCAGAGGCCTCCCCATGCACTCGATTACTTTCATTGTATCAGACTACATTCCCATAGCACATGTGCTCTGCGATGTGGTCATCGTCTTCACGTCTTCCTGATTTCCTGATTTCCTGTGCTGTAATTTTTGTCTTATCTATGAAATGTACATGAAATGTCTGTCTCTTGCGCTTCCTGTAGCTCCCTTGAAGTTTCTTAAGATCCTATTGATCAAATTTGGCCTTATGTTGTTCCATTTTTTGTTTTGTTGATTATTTTTCTACCGATTGTGGAAATGTGGAACTGATGTTGTTCTGTAGATAATCTGATGCAATTTAACAGGCAATTGATTTTCTTTTTTCTGATGTGTGGACGTGATATGGTGAGATTAACATTGGATGGGACAAAATTGTTCATGTACTATATGAGGTGCAGGGCACAACTTCAGACATTGTATTTTATGCAACAGATGCCCCCTGGTGGCGGTGATAGTGTCAGAGGAAAGGCATAGAGAGCCATGATAGTACCACCTTTTCATAAACAATACTTTGTAACGCACGGTTCTTCACAAAGGCGTTTAATCAGTGATAACATCGATTATTAACATTTGTCCCGACTGGGGACTCTGAAAAGTCTATACTGTGTGTAACCGTATGCCTCCTGTAACTCATTTACAGATTCGGGCTGATCAAGGGTGTAGCAGTCACTAAGTGTGTAAATATACTGTATGAGCAATCAGACATGGGAAGGGAGAACCATGTGTCGCATAGGTGCAGTTCCTCATAAATCAGAATATTGACCCAACCTCATGCACACATCTGATAAGCAAATAGAAGCAAAGAACAGGCTCCTTCCCCTATGTGGAAACGCTGTTTAACCCTGACACACGCTCGAGCATTTAAGATATTGTTGCAGGCAATTTAGGGAACAAGATATGATAAGGGGACAAAAAGGGAGTGGCACAGAGTTCCACACCACCTCTCTGTCCATCACGTACAATCAGAAGGCACTGACAGGATGACGGGCTGGGACTGAAGGAAATACGGGCTAACGTAATTACAGTGATAAAAGAATTCAGTCAACTAAGAGCAGATTTGAGAGGAACACTGCTCCAGACAGAGCCACATCCAACAGATTTACCATGGTTGACGTCCACACGCTCACAGTGCCTGTGGGCATTGTCCGGATACTGGAGGTGATCTTCACCTGCATCTCCTTCAGCCTGGCTGCGGCGGGGATCCACTACACCAGCTCCTTTTACACTTGGAGTATGTTCACCTGGTGCTTCTGCTTCTGCGTCACCCTCCTGATCCTCCTCCTTGAGCTGTTCAGTGTCAGCTCAGCGTTGCCTCTCTCCTGGGATGACTTCACCACTGCCTTTGCCATGCTGGCCACCCTGATGGTACATGTCCTCCTCTATTGTTGAGTGTCTGTCAGTAGCTGCTAACAAAATAACTAGTTTTAGGTTCTCTGTGAAAGATATTGGTCTCTAGTCACTGTTACATCCCATTACTACTGACCATGAATGGCCTTTAAAGACCTGTGGTGTGTTTGGTTCATTCTACTCTACAATTTAGTTTCTACTCTGGTCCTCTCAATGACATGTGAATGAAGTATAAGTCTTTTTGATAGAAGTAAGCAAATTCAAATTTACAATGATGATCCAACTATTCACCAGAAAGCCTAGAAACTACTCTGACGAGGGAACAAATCAGTGTAAAACTAATGTTGCATTTCTTCTGTTCAGGTGCTGACAACATCCATTATCTATCCTGTCTTCTTCGTTTCTCAAACTCTGGTTTAAGCATTGGTGCTACTGTTACTTCCTGTGTGGCCTTCATCCTGTATGCTGTGGAGGTTGGGCTGACCCGGGCCAGACCCGGTGAGATCAGTGGATTTCTGTCCACAGTCCCCGGCCTCCTCAAGGTCCTGGAAGCCTTTGTGGCCCTGCATCATATTCATGTGCTTGGACTACAGCTGGTACTCTTATTTTCCAGGACTCCAGTGGTGCGTCGCCGGTCTACTCCATTTGCTTCATTTTTGCCGCTCTTGTTATTATTTTCACCATCGGCCGCCTTCTGATGCTCTTCCCCGCACCGTTTGACAAAGTTCTCACCTGCTGCAATGTGCTGGCCATTTTGATGTACATGACTGCTGTCGTCATCTGGCCGTTGTACAGCTTCAGGAACAATCCCAGAGCCGAGCAAACTGCTCCAATTGTTGCTTACATTGTTGATACGTTTTATTCTTTTAAATTGGTCTTCTTTGTCAGCAGAACATAGATTGAGTGTCAGCATCATTTTAGATGCTAGCAATCGATTTGCTTTTAAAGTTCTATAAAAACATCTGTGTCTTTCATGCTTGTTATGTGATGATCGGAATAAAAGGTTTTGGATTCTCTCAAGTCTGTGTAATTTCTGTGTGCGATTTTGCATGAATGTTCATGAAAGTTCATGAATTATCTTGATTTGATGCATTTGATGTGGCATTGGTCCTGTTCAACATATTCACTCCACTCTCTGGCTCTCATTTGCGAATACTGGTGAGTTTAAGTATGAAAAAAACGCATCCAATGAAGAAAATGTGAGTTTTCCATTCACATTCACACTACGTGGGAGGAGGTATGTTTAGTGGTTAGAGCCACCCTGCACTCTCAAAGGTTGTTTGCAAAGGTGTGTTCATGTCTGGGTACTAGTAAACACTCCACTCCTGTTTCTGTGTAAGAGGAAACATAATATTTCAGTGAATCTGCATAAAATGGCTTTAATTAATTTGACTTTTCTTTCTGTTGACATATTTAAGTCATTAAAGAACATCAGTCTAAGGAAGCACTTTTGTATTTTCAGGCTGAGAAATGCAATTGAGTAATAGTTTGAATAGAAACCTGGTTTTCTTATCTCATATTTCCTCTGCCCATTGGAGGCAAAGTTTGTCTGACATTTTCAAAAATACATTTTCCCAGATGTGTGTCCTTCCACAAAGATAGGCCTGTTAGATTTTGCAGGTTATCCGGAGCCTCGTGTGCATACAGAAACTTGATCAGCTGCAGTCCTGTCGGTGGTGTTGCTGTGATGTTTGCAGCGAATTCAAGTTGCAGCAAAGTCAATGTATTTATACAGTATATAGAACTTATTAAGTGTGTATAAAATGTACGTTTTGACACAGAAAAAGGAAACAGAATATGTTGACCTAATGACGCAATTTTAAGCAAAGTTTAAAAGACTTTTGATGGGACTCTCAGACTATTAGTTGTACAAATCATTTCAGAGGTTTTCCCATAAATCCCAGAGTATTATTTCTCCTTCCAAATATTTCATGAAATGTAGCTCGACCAGCACGATCTCAGATTAGTTCTCAATGAGGCCTGTGTCTGTGACCAGAGTCCACTGTGTGTTGGGATGTGAACATGATAACAGCCACCCTGTATCCAATCAGGAGCCTGAAACAGAGGCCATAAATGTCACAGATAAGAAAAGGATGCTGTGTTGAACACACACATACTTACTTGGTGAGTTTCTATTTTCAAAGAAGTGACCGACCCAGGCTCATGTCGACATGGATTTTTTCAACAGCATCGGGTTTCGAAACCGCAGCAGCGGTTTCTGTGTCTTAGAAGATCTGCGCTAATGGACTGAGCAAACATATTATAGGTCAAAGCGACTCAACCTGTCCAGCCATGGTTCATGTTGACTTGCGGTCGCTCACCCAGCCTGTGGGCATCATTCGAACAATTGCAGTCTTTCTTACTTGTTTGTGTTTCAGCCTGGTTGCATCTGCGGGAGGTTTCTCTTCTCCTTACTGGGCATGGTGCATGTTCACCTGGTGCTTCTGCTTCTTGTTCACCCTGTTGATTCTCATCCTGGAGTTTACCACTTTCAACACCAAGTTACCGTTCACCTGGGAAGACTTCACCACTGCCTTCGCGATGCTGGCGTGCATCATGTGCCTGGCAGTCTCCATCATCTACCCCCGTCTTTTTTACTTGCAAGACTTGTTACCCGGCAGATTGGTGCCTCTGTGCTGTCATGGTTGTGTTTTGGAGTGTACGCAGGAGAAGTGACTTTAACCCACTTTCGTCCAAGTGGACAAATACAGGGGTTCCTCTCCACATTGCCCGGTATAATGAAGATGGTGGAGACTTTCCTCGCCTGTCTCATCTTCACATCTCTGGAGGGAAACCAGTTCTCCAGGTCCTCAGAACTGCAGTGGTGTGTTGCCGTGTACTCCTTGTGCTTCATCTTTTCCATCCTCATAATCCTGCTCACTGTTGGACAGCTGACCCTCATATTTCCCTTTTGGCTTTGAGAAGTTTGTGATTAGCTATAACATTTTGTCATCACTGACGTATATGTCGGCGATGGTGATCTGGCCGTTGTTTAGTTTCTGGAACCATAAGAGGCCCAGTGACTGTGGCTACCTGTGTCCCTGGGACAAACTTGTGATGGTCACCTTCATGACAATTCTCAACTTCATCGTTTACACCCTGGATTGTGTCTACTCTGTACGTCTTGTGTTTTTTGCCAGTAACCAATGAAGTTTCCTGACTGGCAGAATAAGTTTGTGATTAGAAATGTTGTGTCACTGTCATAAATGTAAAAATAAATTGAACTTTGGATCCTGATACACATCAAACAAGTGCAATAATACCAAGCTCATTTGTCAGTTTATGACACTGTGTGATAAGAGATTAATATCACAAGACCAGCTATGTTTTGTTTTTTTTTTTTTTTACATACCTGTCATTGTTTAATGTCTGCAGTTCTTGAAAAAAACATCTTGTCTCATTCAGAGTTGTGGAAATTTGATTTTCAGGAAACACTGTCCTCCTGTGGCACAAAGTGGTATTATGGACCATTCACAGTTTCATGATTGTACTACGGTGCAGCAGTTAGATCAATGACACAAACACAGTAGAAGTACTCAGTCCTTTGATTGAGCAAACTTGTGATGATGGATTTTTAAATGTGGAATGATCAGAACCACCTGCTCCTTTTTGTCTTGATGCACCTGAGATGGACAGTTATTTATTGTTTGCGCTCATAGGAAAAAGAATAGAAGTCAGTGTGAAAATACCTCAGGTATCCAAAATACACCAGTAATTCTAAACAAATGATCCACATTTGAAATCTTGGACACTCTTCATTCTGATTCCCAGTGTGGCTGACAAAAGGCCAGTATTTACTGTTGATATTCTGCTGACCTCTAGTGTTCGGTTAGGAAAGAAAAGATATGAAGATAAGAATCTTATTTTCTGCATTTCAGCCAAGACAGCATCTTCCCATGTCCACTTTCAGTCGAAGGAGTCCTGTGACCTCTCAGCTCTCCCCCTACTATCATGAGGCCTTCATGTGTCAAAGTCATGTGTTTTTAAATGCATCATTCACACTCTGGCTTAAACTGCATATTTGTGTTGACACTGCCAGCTCTTGTGAAAGAGTATTGTGTTTCCAACCGGCAGGGTCGTAAAAGAAATATAATCTCACAAACAACATCAAAACTAATAGATAATTTCCTTCAGAGACGTACAGAGTGCGTGGAAGATGATGACTGAGTACATGATTCCCTTTTTGTTAGTTAAATGATTGATATTGTGTTTTGTGTTTGTTGTCTGTAGCACTAATGTTATTTGATTCAGACATTACTTTGACTGGTCGATCCCATCACTACGGTCAACAAAAGCAACTTTGTCGGGTTCACTCTGTAAAAATAAAATGTCAGGTCTATTGTTCACTGTTGTTTTTTGCACGCCTATCCTATTTGACTAACATTTAAACAATCAATGCAGTGCCAGTGTTTACTGACACACCTTGTCACATGGACAGATAGGAGGGGAAAGTGGGAAGGAGCACGATGTGGGCAACATTCTCGCCTTCGCGGTTGCATTCAGAACCACGCCACTCCAGAGGACACTGCTTCTCTCTGTGTTGACTGAACGCCATAGGTAAGTAAACCTTTATGCTTACAGAAGGATAGGCGTAATGTGTAATTTGTGTCGAGTCTAAACGTAAGCTTTCATGTTTTTGTCACATGTATTGTGGAAATGCAGAGACAATTACATTATCTCTCAATTTGAAGTTTGAAATATATTTTTATGAAGTGTTTCTTGTAAGATGATGTGTGATTCATCCAGCTCCATCGTCCTGTGTAAAACAGGGAGAGGCACAAGCAGGAGGATGACAATGATGATGATGGGAGCGTTTGGGGGGATAATATTGCTCTAATTTATTTTGAGTAGAGTAATGTTGAGACGAGATGGGTTGGAGAGAGTGACTGGGCCCGTTCGCATTAGCGAACGGCTGACAGACAGGGCTCAACCATTTCCTGTTTACACTGTCAAGTCCATTGAGGGTGTCGTAATGCTGTAATGTTGGGCAGCAAATAAAACTGAACTGAAAATGACTGTCACTATAGTAAAGGGAAATATGAATTCATGAGTTTGTATGTCACAAAAATGAATAACTGATCTGTGTTACATCATAATCAGAAGGTATCAACATTATCTCATGAAACTTGCCCCACCGCCACTCCCAGTTATCAGCTCTGACCCTCCATTGACCTGCTGTAATATTACTGACATGTATTACCATGGAGCTTTACATTGGACTGATTATCATATTTGCTTTGCATTTGCAATTTAAATTTGGTTTCTTCACAGATACACCGTGGGATAGATTAGTTTGACTTGGTTAAATCAGGCCATAGTTGCACAGTTTATTGTGGTCAGTTCCAGTTGTTCATACTTGTTAGTTACACAGTTAATAGTCACATATTTATTCATAGACATTACACATTACACAGTTATTCATAGTTATTGTTATTGTTTGTTAGTGACTAATGTCACATATTTATTCATAGTTAGTTGCACAGTTATTCATACAGTTGGAGTTATTGTTTGTCAGTTCTTATTGTTACATATTTGTTCATAGTTATTTACATAGTCATTCATCGTTGTACAATTAATCATGGTTCGCTACAGTTAGTCATGGTTAGTTACACAATGTTAGTTAGTTACATAGTTACACTGTAGTTATATAGTTTGTTTTATATGACTTTTACGTGGGTTCATCAGATAACCTGTATGACCTGATGACCTGTATCAATGTCAGAAACTTTCCTCATTTCATTATTCACTAAAACCTAAACGTTCATTTACGTGCTTCAAGTGAAATGTTCACATTTCCTATTTAGATTTCTCTTATTGAACATATTGACTAGTCAGTGACATATTTTTATTGAAAAAAAAAAAACACAAATGTGATGCCAAAATATACATTTTTAGAAATTCAAGAAATAATGAGATTTAGTTTTCTTTGAGCTGTTACGGCCAACTCTTTCATCACCATGAATTACTGAAAATAAACAGTGAATTTAGTTATTATTGAATCTTGTCACATTCAGAGATGGAGAAAGGAAACCCCACCACAAGATCTGGCTCCTCCCTACCCTGGTCTACCTCAGAACTATGGTGGTAACTATGGTTTCGCTCCTCCTGCTGCCGGACCTCACCAGTTGGATATCAGGCAGGTTTGTATCCGTGCTGCTGATGTTAACATACAAAACTACCTCAAGATATACAAATTATGAAGGACCTTGTAGCAATCTAAATAGAATTTGAGTTACAGTGCTGTTATGACAGTATCACTTCCATGTTCTGATAACTGTGATCCATCTGCCAGGTGGTTCCTTCGGCCCGACCCCAGTTGCACCTGCTACAACAGGTGCTACAGGTGAGCTGGAACAAACGTTCCATGACTGTACCGGTTGTTAATGCTAATATAAACACACTGCATATGGGAAATAAGTATGTGAGCGCACATCTGCGAACACGTGGCCTTTCAGTACCAGTGCGTGAAAAGCACAGCAAGAGTGGGAGGAAGTCAGTAGATGCCGTCCATCCCAACTGATTTGTCAAACTGCCCGTTTATGGCCTTTGTGTTCAACAACAAACCTTTGTTTCACTGTTCCTTCTTGTGGTTTACAATTGCATTTTGAGTTCTGATGTCTCTTTTCATCAAAGATAAATCAATCAAACACTGTCACATTCCATGTGGCATTAATGACATAACCCCCCCCCACTCATTCTTTATAATATGAACAACACAGCTCAAATGAAGCAGAATAAGCAGCTACTATGAAACTCAGATGTTTTCTGTGGCACTTTGTATCAACCACAGTTACTCACTGCAGAAAACAACTTGACCCTTTAATATCAAATAATTTATCAAATTATTACGAAATATTACAAGTCATTCAGTATTGGAGGGTGACAACTGACAAACCTGGGCAAAACTACTGTATACAGCAGCCTCTGCTGGTCTTCTTAAAACATTGCATGTCAGTATATTTATCCAAAACAAATACTCATCCTCCCTGTTTTTGTTTCTGAGTGGCTGTGTTAGCTACAATGTAATTTAACACGTGGCATGGTTTACAAAAGATCATACCCGGCAAATTCTGCATACTGTGCATGCATGTGATTTTGGTACAGATGAAATGAACATGAACAATCTTTCTTTTAAACATTTGATGTTATGATGATTGTCACTGTTATTAGAATGGAATGAATTATTAGGGACTAATTGTTATGTAACAATTTTATTCATGCATGTCCCTTTCTGCATGTGTTGTGTATTTTCCTGATTTCAGTGGCTCATGTGGTGGTGACACCTGCACTGCAAACCCTCCCAGGACAAGCTGTGTGCCCCCATTGCCAGCATACAGTGATGACCCCAGACGGACACCAAACCAGGCCTGATGACCTGGGCCATCTGCGGAGGTCTCGCCCTCTTTGGGTAAAGGAAAACCTCAAATACAGTTAAATTCAAGATAACAGACAATATACAGGCAGAACATTACTGATGAGTTAAAACTAGCAGACATATGATAGGAAAATTATTGACTTCACAAGAATTCCCTTTTCCTCCCACAGGTTTTTTCTCTGCTGCTGTATTCCATTCTGCATTGACTCCTGTAAGGACGTAGAACATGTCTGTCCGTCGTGCCATAAAGTCATCTATGTGTACAAGCGACTATGAAACAATTCAGACTATGATTGGAAGAAAAAGGCATTTGAAGGTCCAGTGATCTTCTTGTCCAGACAGGCTATTTGATGTTGCTCTCTTAAATGAATCCCAGCATTTCTAAGAGTGAAATTGTCATATGGCATGGTCAGAGTATAGAATGTGTATGTATCACAAACAATTGTGCAATTCACGACTGTTTGATGTACACTATCAATAAAAAACTATTGGTTTTAATAATAAAATAATAAAAATCTATTGGGCTGATTTAAATACTTTGTTTTCAAAATGTTTGTGTTATGCGATATATACTATGCAGAACCAATATACCTACTCTACCTAGTGTGTGTGTGTGTGTGTGTGTGTGTGTGTGTGTGTGTGTGTGTGTGTGTGTGTGTGTGTCATGGTACCATAGTGCCATAGATTGTATACAGTGTTGGATAACTTGTCTTGTGACTGTTATGTTCATCCTAAAAACTGTCCCTGTAGTGGTATGCGTGTATGGGGATTGTGAATAAAACTTATTCTGCAGTCAACATACATGAAAAATGTGCATTGTAACGCACTGGTTTGGTTGCTTTGAAGTGAGTCCTTGGAATATTATATTCTACAATACATTCAATTCTAAATAAATCAAATAGACCAGCTGTGAAAAATATATAGGTCTTCAGGCATAATTATGGCCATATTTATTTGTATGCCGTTTTTTTCCTCTTATTTGGCGTTAGAACTACACCATGCATGCCCACGACTACCTCAACATAGTTCTCACATAGGTTTATCTGCACAAATAATAATTAATTCAACACACGGCCCATTGTTGTAAATAAGAAATGATGCAAATCATAGCGTTGTTCGCGTTGCCGTTACGTCATCACGTGATTCAGTCAACAACTCAGCTGTTGTAATGGTGACTTCAAGGACGTGGGAAATGGCCCGATTGGCACAATGAATGAAATGTGATTTTGCATTTCCGCCAAAATGAAGTGATATAAAGACGATATATTATACATAAACACATTATTATCTTTCTAAATATAAATGAGGAGTGATATCTTTCTCCATCTTTGTTATTTTTTTAGAGAAAAAAAATACTATATGTTTTGGGGCGGTGTATGGGAGATAGAATCTTTTTAGGAGCACTTGAACGCAGCATTGGACAAGTGAGGAAAAAGGAGGAAGAAATCCACGTAGCCTCTCGCATCGTTGTAGTACGGTCGTCCGATGTTTTCAATGTGTCCTGTTATTTCAAGAAACGCAGCTCTAAATTAAGCGGATAGGATTGTCCATAGTGGCGGGATAACGCGGAATAATCCACCGTGGTCCCGTTAGCTGTGAAGGAGAGGACAAACATGGAGCTGGAAGACGGAGTTGTGTACCAGGACGACCCGGGGACATCAGCGATGATGTCTGAGCGGGTATCGGGCCTGGCCAACTCCATCTACCGCGAGTTCGAGAGGCTCATCGGCAAATACGACGAGGACGTGGTGAAGGAGTTGATGCCACTTGTCGTGGCAGTCTTGGAAAACCTGGACTCGGTGTTCGCGGAGAACCAGGAGCACGAAGTGGAGCTGGAGCTGCTGAAGGAGGACAACGAGCAGCTCATCACCCAGTACGAGCGGGAGAAAGCGCTGAGGAAGCATGCGGAGGAGGTGAGGTGAACGTGACTGGGGGGACCCTGGGCCGGGAACACCACCTCTTGTGAAAGGACCGGAGAAGGTGTTTTCTCCTCCCAGCATCCGCCAGAAGCTGCACGTGACCGGGCAGCGTCCAGCTCGTGCTGCCGTGGCGGTCACGGATGTAAACAACTCAGTGACACGGCTAACGTTAGCTTGTTAGCACCTGCGGGAACTCGCTGTGTGTTCAGTGTCAGTGACCGATTCAGGTGTTCAGGTGTAAACAGAGCGAACTACCTGTCTAACAGACTCACATGTAATCTGTCAGCCGCTGCGGTCAGACAGTGGAACGTTCAAGACCATGACTCAAGAAAGCACATGAGGTGACTCAGCACCAAGGGCCATCCTGCAAAAGCAATGCAGATACTAATCAACGAATAATTAGCTTGATTTACTGGAGATAAACATGAAAATAAACCATTGCCTTATCACAGCATTCACATTCAAGGTTTTTGTTGCTGCTTTATGCAAAATGGTGCAACTGGAAATTGAGTGACAGCATCAGACACCAGCTCTGATGGATGCCATGGTCAGAACAAAAAGGCTAATAAACAACAACAACAACGTCTGTGAAGGTTCTCAGTCATCCAGGTCATGGTATCATGCTGGGTTAAATCGTAGGCAACTGGACTTCTGGTTTACTTGAAGATGTTTCAAGAAGACGTCTTCAAGTAAACCAGAAGTCCAGTTGCCTACGATTTACCCAGCAAAAAACAACAACAACAACAAAAAGATTCAGCCTGACAGTCACAGGAGTGAGATCGGCGATACGCAGATACCACAGTAGACCCATTTGTCATGGCTCCTGTCTCTCTTTTATCAGTTTTTTCTCTTCTTTTTGTGAAGTGAAGAAATTCTAACATGATCAAACAGGGAAAAAACAGAATGTATTGCTGATACTTTGTATGTTTTACTTTGTATACTTTGTATCAGCAATACTTTTTTCATTTGTTAGCGTTGATGGTGGACTTGTGTGAATATGTCCCTCCTTGCTGTCTGTGTGAGAGGGGATGTGATTTGACTCAGACCTTCTGTCACAGCCCACTTCTTTTACTCGGGGCGTTTGAACAGCAGGGACGCTGGCTCAGTATGTGGTGGACATTTAGATCCCTCTGCACTGACGCTGAAGCAGTGTGACAGCCAGCTCAATGAATGCTCATATAAATACACACCAACAGTTAGGATGTATGTAAAATAAACACTTTGGGATTGTCCTTGGAACGAGCTGGGGTACACTGAGGATGTTTGTGGGATGGAGAAAAAAAGTATTACTTTCATGTTATGTGATGCTTTGTTAGAGAGTAACAGAGAGGGAATGCCCCCCCCCCCACCCCCCACCAACAGCTTGCATTTTATTCCCTTTCCTTTGTGTGTTTTGTTTTTATTTTTATTCTGCTGTGATTGACTGACTACAATGTACCGGACTGGTGAGGTGTCACGTTCCTCCTCACAAGTCACAGTCACAGATGCACAGTTCAAGCTCTGTATTGACATTTTCAACCTTTCACTTCCTGCATTGCCCACTGACTGCTTCTTGATTTCACCATCAGACCATCTGTGTGTGTAGAGATGTGATACAGAAAGCACCATTCTTCCTGTCATGTTATTTTTAACAGCTTTTTCCTACAGTGAAAGTCATCTGAACAAAGAAAAACTAAAAGTGATCCTTAACTAGTGACGTTGCAGGTCTCATAGATTGTAACATTGTTACATCACTGTTAGTAGTTTTTTATTAAATTGTGACATCAGCACACAGTAGACAAAGTAGTCAGTGAACCGATAATTTCAGGGCCATTGTTGTTATAGATAGGAAAAAACAAAACAAAACATTTTAATGTCTTATAGTACCCAGCAGTTTGTAAACTGTAGTTGCCATGAACGTCAGACATCCAGAGGAAGAGCAGGCAGTCACTGTGGGGTTTTGGCTTACTCTTTTAGGCAGGATGTGGGTGCTGATACACACACACACACACTCTTTCTGACTCAGGGGTCGGCCCACAAACCATCTGGTTCATTCAGAAATTCCACTTCATTCCAGTCAATAAGAGATCCTTCTCCTCCCACCACAGTTTAGATTCTTTTCTTTCTTTTCTTTTCTTTTTGAAATCATTGCACGTTTTAAAAGGATTCCGCAGTGATCCAAAGTATCACTTATATAACAACACAGCTCATTTGTTGTATAGAAAAACATAAAGTAAAGCCTTAATGACCTTACCTGAAGTAAAAGTACAAGCTGCTGTTTTGTATAAAGCATGATGAGACACTAACACCCTGAAAATGTTTTTGTGTGTTTCTGACTAGAAATTCATTGAGTTTGAGGACACTCATGAACAGGAGAAGAAGGACTTGCAGAGTCACGTCGACAGAAAGGAGTCCCACTCCAGGCAACTGGAACTCAAGATCAAGAACTACGCTGATCAGAGTAAGCACATATCGCCACACATTGGTTCCGCCTTTTCACCGTCATTCGTCTCGGGGATAATTCCACGTTGTGTAATAGTTCACGTTGATATGACAGTTATGTGACATCATCACTGTGATAGTTCTTATCAATCTTATCATGCAAAAGGAGTGTTCAGTGTCTCTATGGCATCAACTTCACATACACAAGCTCATCCACATGTTCTCCTTCTTACTCTTTGTGGTAGTGATGGTAATTGGATTATAGGATTTCTGTTATTCCCATCATCCTAATGCGGCAGCACACGGCCGCCCAACTTGTCAGTGGTTTTGAGGAATGAGGCACGGCGACACACAGTTAGTCTGACTGGAAGCAGAGGCTTCCCACATATCCAGTCTAGTGTCCAAGTACATTATTCATTTATCATTCATTCATCCAGTGTGGATGAAAACGCAGACATGCGTTTTTAATATTATCAAACCCTTTACACTTTTTTTTTAACAATAAGAATTTCCTGACGTAATTTCGTTGTGAGCCAGTGCTCTTCTGCCTCTGTGTGCAAATAGTAAATCATTTATTCATCCTGTGGCACCACCTGAGCTGATTGCGTCCAGAAGAATTTTCTGTGTGGGCCAGAGTCCAAAGACCGTGTTCAGTTACAGTAATAAGGCTGTGGGTTTTTGTTTGTTCAGTTACATGAGTCACTTGAAATCTGAATCCATTGTGATTTTATGAGAGTTCTTATTGCTCATGTTTCATAAAAGTACTTAATGATCCCAGAGCAAGTTCGTCAGATGTCATTGTTATAAATATTAAGGTCAATACATGACGTAGACTCTATGCGGCGCCCTACGCTGTCATGAGCATGGTCACTTAATCTCTCTGTGTGTCTGCATGCCTTTGCATTGGATGTCATTGCCGTGTTTTGGTATTTATGGTTATCATTGGTTTTCTTTTGTTTACTTCAAGTAATATCAACTGAAAGTGTGACTGTACTAACACCTGTCCGGTCAAAAATAACCATTTGCATGGTTGTATTTTGTCTGCAAACACAGAAGTTGAGTCACAGTCAGTTGTTGCCGTCTGCGGAAGTCTATGCAGCCATGATGCACAGTTCCATTTCTGGAGAGGCTGTAATTAGTAATAATCATAGCACAGCACCATCATGTCTCCTCATATTTTAAGAGGTGATGGGGTGTCACTTCCAGTAGTTTTGCTCCAATCTTTCTGGAGCTCTTCTCCAATGACTTGCCTTGACAGCAAAAATTGGGATGAAACATGATTCTGCTGAAAAAAATGAGTCGTGTTGCATTTCAGTGTCACAACACTCATTTCAAACTACTCTAAGTATGATACATCACAAGCTACTAACTGATGAAAGTTTTCTTTCTTTTTACAGTTGGCAGGTTAGAAGAACGAGAGATGGAGCTAAAAAAGGAATACAACTCCCTCCATCAGCGGCACACAGAGGTGAGGGCCAGAGGAAGGAACAGGGGGAAGAATGGACGGAAGGAAATGCTGAGTCACCATCTTTGACAACATACTTTGTTGACTTGTTTCCTTTGGGTTTGGTTCCTTTGACTATTGCAGATGATCCATAATTACATGGAGCATGTAGAGAGGATCAAAATGCAG
>NW_027613978.1:0-31219 GCF_965212315.1 Lampetra planeri
GAGGTGAGGTGATGAGTGAGGAGGGGGACGAGGTGAGGCGATGGGTGAGGTGGGGGACGAGGTGAGGCGATGGGTGAGGAGGGGGACGAGGTGAGGTGATGAGTGAGGAGGGGGACGAGGTGAGGTGATGGGTGAGGAGGGGGACGAGGAGAGGTGATGGTTTAGGTGAGGTGATGGGTGGCGAGGTGATGGGTGAGGAGAGACAAGGTGAGGTGATAGTTGAGGAGGAGGACGAGGTGAGGTGATGGGTTAGGTGAGGTGATGGGTGGCGAGGTGATGGGTGAGAAGGTGAGGTGATGGGTGAGGAGAGACGAGGTGAGGCGATGGGTGAGGAGGGGGACGAGGTGAGGCGATGGGTGAGGAGGGGGACGAGGTGAGGCGATGGGTGAGGAGGGGGACGAGGTGAGGCGATGGGTGAGGAGGGGGACGAGGTGAGGTGATGGGTGAGGAGGGGGACGAGGTGAGGTGATGGGTGAGGAGGGGGACGAGGTGAGGTGATGAGTGAGGAGGGGGACGAGGTGAGGCGATGGGTGAGGAGGGAGACGAGGTGAGGCGATGGGTAAGGAGGGGGACGAGGTGAGGTGATGAGTGAGGAGGGGGACGAGGTGAGGCGATGGGTGAGGAGGGGGACGAGGTGAGGCGATGGGTGAGGAGGGGGACGAGGTGAGGTGATGGTTTAGGTGAGGTGATGGGTGGCGAGGTGATGGGTGAGAAGGTGAGGTGATGGGTGAGGAGAGACAAGGTGAGGTGATGGTTGAGGAGGGGGACGAGGTGAGGTGATGGGTTAGGTGAGGTGATGGGTGGCGAGGTGATGGGTGAGAAGGTGAGGTGATGGGTGAGGAGAGACGAGGTGAGGCGATGGGTGAGGAGGGGGACGAGGTGAGGCGATGGGTGAGGAGGGGGACGAGGTGAGGCGATGGGTGAGGAGGGAGACGAGGTGAGGCGATGGGTGAGGAGGGGGACGAGGTGAGGCGATGGGTGAGGAGGGGGACGAGGTGAGGCGATGGGTGAGGAGGGGGACGAGGTGAGGCGATGGGTGAGGAGGGGGACGAGGTGAGGCAATGGGTGAGGAGGGGGACGAGGTGAGGCGATGGGTGAGGAGGGGGATGAGGTGAGGCGATGGGTGAGGGGGAAGAGGTGAGGCGATGGGTGAGGAGGGAGACGAGGTGAGGTGATGGGTGAGGAGGGGGACGAGGTGAGGTGATGGGTGAGGAGGGGGACGAGGTGAGGCGATGGGTGAGGAGGGGGACGAGGTGAGGTGATGGTTTAGGTGAGGTGATGGGTGGCGAGGTGATGGGTGAGAAGGTGAGGTGATGGGTGAGGAGAGACAAGGTGAGGTGATGGTTGAGGAGGGGGACGAGGTGAGGTGATGGGTTAGGTGAGGTGATGGGTGGCGAGGTGATGGGTGAGAAGGTGAGGCGATGGGTGAGGAGGGGGACGAGGTGAGGCGATGGGTGAGGAGGGGGACGAGGTGAGGCGATGGGTGAGGAGGGGGACGAGGTGAGGCGATGGGTGAGGAGGGGGACGAGGTGAGGCGATGGGTGAGGAGGGGGACGAGGTGAGGCGATGGGTGAGGAGGGGGACGAGGTGAGGCGATGGGTGAGGAGGGAGACGAGGTGAGGCGATGGGTGAGGAGGGGGACGAGGTGAGGCGATGGGTGAGGAGGGGGACGAGGTGAGGCGATGGGTGAGGAGGGGGACGAGGTGAGGCGATGGGTGAGGAGGGGGACGAGGTGAGGCGATGGGTGAGGAGGGGGACGAGGTGAGGCGATGGGTGAGGAGGGGGACGAGGTGAGGCGATGGGTGAGGAGGGGGACGAGGTGAGGCGATGGGTGAGGAGGGGGACGAGGTGAGGCGATGGGTGAGGAGGGGGACGAGGTGAGGCGATGGGTGAGGAGGGGGACGAGGTGAGGCGATGGGTGAGGAGGGGGACGAGGTGAGGCGATGGGTGAGGAGGGGGACGAGGTGAGGCGATGGGTGAGGAGGGGGACGAGGTGAGGTCATGAGTGAGGAAGGGGACGAGGTGAGGGGATGGGTGAGGAGGGGGACGAGGTGAGGTGATGGGTGAGGAGGGGGACGAGGTGAGGCGATGGGTGAGGAGGGGGACGAGGTGAGGCGATGAGTGAGGAGGGGGACGAGGTGAGGCGATGGGTGAGGAGGGGGACGAGGTGAGGCGATGGGTGAGGAGGGGGACGAGGTGAGGCGATGGGTGAGGAGGGGGACGAGGTAGAGGCGATGAGTGAGGAGGGGGACGAGGTGAGGCGATGGGTGAGGAGGGAGACGAGGTCAGGCGATGGGTGAGGAGTAGGACGAGGTGAGGCGATGAGTGAGGAGGGGGACGAGGTGAGGCGATGGGTGAGGAGGGGGACGAGGTGAGGTGATGGGTGGCGAGGTGATGGGTGAGAAGGTGAGGCGATGGGTGAGGAGGGGGACGAGGTGAGGCGATGGGTGAGGAGGGGGACGAGGTGAGGCGATGGGTGAGGAGGGGGACGAGGTGAGGCGATGGGTGAGGAGGGGGACGAGGTGAGGCGATGGGTGAGGAGGGGGACGAGGTGAGGCGATGGGTGAGGAGGGGGACGAGGTGAGGCGATGGGTGAGGAGGGGGACGAGGTGAGGCGATGGGTGAGGAGGGGGACGAGGTGAGGCGATGGGTGAGGAGGGGGACGAGGTGAGGCGATGGGTGAGGAGGGGGACGAGGTGAGGCGATGGGTGAGGAGGGGGACGAGGTGAGGCGATGGGTGAGGAGGGGGACGAGGTGAGGTGATGGGTGAGGAGGGGGACGAGGTGAGGTGATGAGTGAGGAGGGGGACGAGGTGAGGCGATGGGTGAGGAGGGAGACGAGGTGAGGCGATGGGTGAGGAGGGGGACGAGGTGAGTTGATGAGTGAGGAGGGGGACGAGGTGAGGTGATGGGTGAGGAGGGGGACGAGGTGAGGTGATGGTTTAGGTAAGGTGATGGGTGGCGAGGTGATGGGTGAGAAGGTGAGGTGATGGGTGAGGAGAGACAAGGTGAGGTGATGGTTGAGGAGGGGGACGAGGTGAGGTGATGGGTTAGGTGAGGTGATGGGTGGCGAGGTGATGGGTGAGAAGGTGAGGCGATGGGTGAGGAGGGAAGAGGTGAGGCGATGGGTGAGGAGGGGGACGAGGTGAGGCGATGGGTGAGGAGGGGGACGAGGTGAGGCGATGGGTGAGGAGGGGGACGAGGTGAGGCGATGGGTGAGGAGGGGGACGAGGTGAGGCGATGGATGAGGAGGGGGACGAGGTGAGGCGATGGGTGAGGAGGGGGACGAGGTGAGGCGATGGGTGAGGAGGGGGACGAGGTGAGGTGATGGGTGAGGAGGGGGACGAGGTGAGGCGATGGGTGAGGAGGGGGACGAGGTGAGGCGATGGGTGAGGAGGGGGACGAGGTGAGGCGATGGGTGAGGAGGGGGACGAGGTGAGGCGATGGGTGAGGAGGGGGACGAGGTGAGGCGATGGGTGAGGAGGGGGACGAGGTGAGGCGATGGGTGAGGAGGGGGACGAGGTGAGGCGATGGGTGAGGAGGGGGACGAGGTGAGGCGATGGGTGAGGAGGGGGACGAGGTGAGGTGATGGGTGAGGAGGGGGACGAGGTGAGGTGATGAGTGAGGAAGGGGACGAGGTGAGGCGATGGGTGAGGAGGGAGACGAGGTGAGGCGATGGGTGAGGAGGGGGACGAGGTGAGGTGATGAGTGAGGAGGGGGACGAGGTGAGGCGATGGGTAAGGAGGGGGACGAGGTGAGGTGATGAGTGAGGAGGGGGACGAGGTGAGGTGATGGGTGAGGAGGGGGACGAGGTGAGGTGATGGTTTAGGTAAGGTGATGGGTGGCGAGGTGATGGGTGAGAAGGTGAGGTGATGGGTGAGGAGAGACAAGGTGAGGTGATGGTTGAGGAGGGTGACGAGGTGAGGTGATGGGTTAGGTGAGGTGATGGGTGGCGAGGTGATGGGTGAGAAGGTGAGGTGATGGGTGAGGAGACGAGGTGAGGCGATGGGTGAGGGGGACGAGGCGAGGTGATGGGTGAGGAGGGGGACGAGGTGAGGCGATGGGTGAGGAGGGGGATGAGGTGAGGTGATGGGGTGAGGAGGGGGACGAGGTGAGGTGATGGGGTGAGGAGGGGGACGAGGTGAGGTGATGGGTGAGGAGGGGGACGAGGTGAGGTGATGGGTGAGGAGGGGGACGAGGTGAGGTGATGGGTGAGGAGGGGGACGAGGTGAGGTGATGGGTGAGGAGGGGGACGAGGTGAGGTGATGAGTGAGGAGGGGGACGAGGTGAGGCGATGGGTGAGGAGGGAGACGAGGTGAGGTGATGGGTGAGGAGGGGGACGAGGTGAGGCGATGGGTGAGGAGGGGGACGAGGTGAGGTGATGAGTGAGGAGGGGGACGAGGTGAGGCGATGGGTGAGGAGGGGGACGAGGTGAGGTGATGAGTGAGGAGGGGGACGAGGTGAGGTGATGGGTTAGGTGAGGTGATGGGTGGCGAGGTGATGGGTGAGAAGGTGAGGAGAGACGAGGTGAGGCGATGGGTGAGGAGGGGGACGAGGTGAGGTGATGGGTGAGGAGGGAGACGAGGTGAGGTGATGGGTGAGGAGGGGGACGAGGTGAGGCGATGGGTGAGGAGGGGGACGAGGTGAGGCGATGGGTGAGGAGGGGGACGAGGTGAGGCGATGGGTGAGGAGGGGGACGAGGTGAGGCGATGGGTGAGGAGGGGGACGAGGTGAGGTGATGGGTGAGGAGGGAGACGAGGTGAGGCGATGGGTGAGGAGGGGGACGAGGTGAGGCGATGGGTGAGGAGGGGGACGAGGTGAGGCGATGGGTGAGGAGGGAGACGAGGTGAGGTGATGGGTGAGGAGGGGGACGAGGTGAGGTGATGGGTGAGGAGGGGGACGAGGTGAGGCGATGGGTGAGGAGGGGGACAAGGTGAGGTGATGGGTGAGGAGGGGGACGAGGTGAGGCGATGGGTGAGGAGGGGGACGAGGTGAAGTGATGGGTGAGGGGGACGAGGTGAGGTGATGGGTGAGGAGGGGGACGAGGTGAGGTGATGGGTGAGGAGGGGGACGAGGTGAGGTGATGAGTGAGGAGGGGGACGAGGTGAGGCGATGGGTGAGGAGGGAGACGAGGTGAGGCGATGGGTGAGGAGGGGGACGAGGTGAGGTGATGAGTGAGGAGGGGGACGAGGTGAGGCGATGGGTAAGGAGGGGGACGAGGTGAGGTGATGAGTGAAAAGGGGGACGAGGTGAGGTGATGGGTGAGGAGGGGGACGAGGTGAGGTGATGGTTTAGGTGAGGTGATGGGTGGCGAGGTGATGGGTGAGAAGGTGAGGTGATGGGTGAGGAGAGACAAGGTGAGGTGATGGTTGAGGAGGGGGACGAGGTGAGGTGATGGGTTAGGTGAGGTGATGGGTGGCGAGGTGATGGGTGAGAAGGTGAGGTAATGGGTGAGGAGAGACGAGGTGAGGCGATGGGTGAGGGGGACGAGGTGAGGTGATGGGTGAGGAGGGGGACGAGGTGAGGCGATGGGTGAGGAGGGGGACGAGGTGAGGCGATGGGTGAGGAGGGGGACGAGGTGAGGTGATGGGTGAGGAGGGGGACGAGGTGAGGTGATGGGTGAGGAGGGGGACGAGGTGAGGTGATGGGTGAGGAGGGGGACGAGGTGAGGTGATGGGTGAGGAGGGGGACGAGGTGAGGTGATGAGTGAGGAGGGGGACGAGGTGAGGCGATGGCTGAGGAGGGGGACGAGGTGAGGTGATGAGGGGGACGAGGTGAGGTGATGGGTGAGGAGGGGGACGAGGTGAGGTGATGAGTGAGGAGGGGGACGAGGTGAGGCGATGGGTGAGGAGGGGGACGAGGTGAGGCGATGGGTGAGGAGGGGGACGAGGTGAGGTGATGGGTGAGGAGGGGGACGAGGTGAGGTGATGGGTGAGGAGGGGGACGAGGTGAGGTGATGAGTGAGGAGGAGGACGAGGTGAGGCGATGGGTGAGGAGGGAGACGAGGTGAGGCGATGGGTGAGGAGGGGGACGAGGTGAGGCAATGGGTGAGGAGGGGGACGAGGTGAGGTGATGAGTGAGGAGGGGCACGAGGTGAGGTGATGGGTGAGGAGGGGGACGAGGTGAGGTGATGGTTTAGGTGAGGTCATGGGTGGCGAGGTGATGGGTGAGAAGGTGAGGTGATGGGTGAGGAGAGACAAGGTGAGGTGATGGTTGAGCAGGGGGACGAGGTGAGGTGATGGGTTAGGTGAGGTGATGGGTGGCGAGGTGATGGGTGAGGAGAGACGAGGTGAGGCGATGGGTGAGGAGGGGGACGAGGTGAGGCGATGGGTGAGGAGGGGGACGAGGTGAGGTGATGGGTGAGGAGGGGGACGAGGTGAGGTGATGGGTGAGGAGGGGGACGAGGTGAGGTGATGGGTGAGGAGGGGGACGAGGTGAGGTGATGGGTGAGGAGGGGGACGAGGTGAGGTGATGGGTGAGGAGGGGGACGAGGTGAGGTGATGGGTGAGGAGGGGGACGAGGTGAGGCGATGGGTGAGGAGGGGTACGAGGTGAGGTGATGAGTGAGGAGGGGGACGAGGTGAGGTGATGGGTGAGGAGGGGGACGAGGTGAGGTGATGGTTTAGGTGAGGTCATGGGTGGCGAGGTGATGGGTGAGAAGGTGAGGTGATGGGTGAGGAGAGACAAGGTGAGGTGATGGTTGAGGAGGAGGACGAGGTGAGGTGATGGGTTAGGTGAGGTGATGGGTGAGACGGTGAGGTGATGGGTGAGAAGAGACGAGGTGAGGCGATGGGTGAGGAGGGGGACGAGGTGAGGCGATGGGTGAGGAGGGGGACGAGGTGAGGCGATGAGTGAGCAGGGGGACGAGGTGAGGCGATGGGTGAGGAGGGAGACAAGGTGAGGCGATGGGTGAGGAGGGGGACGAGGTGAGGTGATGAGTGAGGAGGGGGACGAGGTGAGGCGATGGATGAGGAGGGGGACGAGGTGAGGTGATGAGTGAGGAGGGGGACGAGGTGAGGTGATGGGTGAGGAGGGGGACGAGGTGAGGTGATGGTTTAGGTGAGGTGATGGGTGGCGAGGTGATGGGTGAGAAGGTGAGGTGATGGGTGAGGAGAGACAAGGTGAGGTGATGGTTGAGAAGGGGGACGAGGTGAGGTGATGGGTTAGGTGAGGTGATGGGTGGCGAGGTGATGGGTGAGAAGGTGAGGAGAGACAAGGTGAGGTGATGGTTGAGAAGGGGGACGAGGTGAGGTGATGGGTTAGGTGAGGTGATGGGTGGCGAGGTGATGGGTGAGAAGGTGAGGTGATGGGTGAGGAGAGACGAGGTGAGGCGATGGGTGAGGAGGGGGACGAGGTGAGGTGATGGGTGAGGAGGGAGACGAGGTGAGGCGATGGGTGAGGAGGGGGACGAGGTGAGGCGATGGGTGAGGAGGGGGACGAGGTGAGGCGATGAGTGAGCAGGGGGACGAGGTGAGGCGATGGGTGAGGAGGGAGACAAGGTGAGGCGATGGGTGAGGAGGGGGACGAGGTGAGGTGATGAGTGAGGAGGGGGACGAGGTGAGGCGATGGATGAGGAGGGGGACGAGGTGAGGTGATGAGTGAGGAGGTGGACGAGGTGAGGTGATGGGTGAGGAGGGGGACGAGGTGAGGTGATGGTTTAGGTGAGGTGATGGGTGGCGAGGTGATGGGTGAGAAGGTGAGGTGATGGGTGAGGAGAGACAAGGTGAGGTGATGGTTGAGAAGGGGGACGAGGTGAGGTGATGGGTTAGGTGAGGTGATGGGTGGCGAGGTGATGGGTGAGAAGGTGAGGAGAGACAAGGTGAGGTGATGGTTGAGAAGGGGGACGAGGTGAGGTGATGGGTTAGGTGAGGTGATGGGTGGCGAGGTGATGGGTGAGAAGGTGAGGTGATGGGTGAGGAGAGACGAGGTGAGGCGATGGGTGAGGAGGGGGACGAGGTGAGGTGATGGGTGAGGAGGGAGACGAGGTGAGGCGATGGGTGAGGAGGGGGACGAGGTGAGGCGATGGGTGAGGAGGGGGACGAGGTGAGGCGATGGGTGAGGAGGGGGACGAGGTGAGGCGATGGGTGAGGAGGGAGACGAGGTGAGGTGATGGGTGAGGAGGAGGACGAGGTGAGGTGATGGGTGAGGAGGGGGACGAGGTGAGGTGATTTGTGAGGAGGGGGACGAGGTGAGGTGATGGGTGAGGAGGGGGACGAGGTGAGGTGATGGGTGAGGAGGGGGACGAGGTGAGGCGATGGGTGAGGAGGGGGACGAGGTGAGGTGATGAGTGAGGAGGGGGACGAGGTGAGGTGATGGGTGAGGAGGGGGACGAGGTGAGGTGATGAGTGAGGAGGGGGACGAGGTGAGGCGATGGGTGAGGAGGGGGACGAGGTGAGGCGATGGGTGAGGAGGGGGACGAGGTGAGGTGATGAGTGAGGAGGGGGACGAGGTGAGGCGATGGGTGAGGAGGGGGACGAGGTGAGGCGATGGGTGAGGAGGGGGACGAGGTGAGGTGATGAGTGAGGAGGGGGACGAGGTGAGGTGATGGGTGAGGAGGGGGACGAGGTGAGGTGATGGTTTAGGTGAGGTCATGGGTGGCGAGGTGATGGGTGAGAAGGTGAGGTGATGGGTGAGGAGAGACAAGGTGAGGTGATGGTTGAGGAGGGGGACGAGGTGAGGTGATGGGTTAGGTGAGGTGATGGGTGAGACGGTGAGGCGATGGGTGAGGAGAGACGAGGTGAGGCGATGGGTGAGGAGGGGGACGAGGTGAGGCGATGGGTGAGGGGGACGAGGTGAGGCGATGGGTGAGGAGGGGGACGAGGTGAGGTGATGGGTGAAGAGGGGGACGAGGTGAGGTGATGGGTTAGGAGGGGGACGAGGTGAGGTGATGAGTGAGGAGGGGGACGAGGTGAGGCGATGGGTGAGGAGGGGGACGAGGTGAGGCGATGGGTGAAGAGGGGGACGAGGTGAGGTGATGGGTGAGGAGGGGGACGAGGTGAGGTGATGGGTGAGGAGGGGGACGAGGTGAGGTGATGAGTGAGGAGGGGGACGAGGTGAGGCGATGGGTGAGGAGGGAGACGAGGTGAGGCGATGGGTGAGGAGGGGGACGAGGTGAGGTGATGGGTGAAGAGGGGGACGAGGTGAGGCGATGGGTGAGGAGGGGGACGAGGTGAGGTGATGGGTGAGGAGGGGGACGAGGTGAGGTGATGAGTGAGGAGGGGGACGAGGTGAGGCGATGGGTGAGGAGGGGGACGAGGTGAGGCGATGGGTGAGGAGGGGGACGAGGTGAGGTGATGAGTGAGGAGGGGGACGAGGTGAGGTGATGGGTGAGGAGGGGGACGAGGTGAGGTGATGGTTTAGGTGAGGTCATGGGTGGCGAGGTGATGGGTGAGGTGAGGTGATGGGTGAGGAGAGACAAGGTGAGGTGATGGTTGAGGAGGGGGACGAGGTGAGGTGATGGGTTAGGTGAGGTGATGGGTGAGACCGTGAGGCGATGGGTGAGGAGAGACGAGGTGAGGCGATGGGTGAGGAGGGGGACGAGGTGAGGCGATGGGTGAGGAGGGGGACGAGGTGAGGCGATGGGTGAGGAGGGGGACGAGGTGAGGTGATGGGTGAAGAGGGGGACGAGGTGAGGTGATGGGTTAGGAGGGGGACGAGGTGAGGTGATGAGTGAGGAGGGGGACGAGGTGAGGCGATGGGTGAGGAGGGGGACGAGGTGAGGCGATGGGTGAAGAGGGGGACGAGGTGAGGTGATGGGTGAGGAGGGGGACGAGGTGAGGTGATGGGTGAGGAGGGGGACGAGGTGAGGTGATGAGTGAGGAGGGGGACGAGGTGAGGCGATGGGTGAGGAGGGGGACGAGGTGAGGCGATGGGTGAGGAGGGGGACGAGGTGAGGCGATGGGTGAGGAGGGGGACGAGGTGAGGTGATGGGTGAGGAGGGGGACGAGGTGAGGCGATGGGTGAGGAGGGGGACGAGGTGAGGTGATGGGTGAGGAGGGGGACGAGGTGAGGTGATGAGTGAGGAGGGGGACGAGGTGAGGCGATGGGTGAGGAGGGGGACGAGGTGAGGCGATGGGTGAGGAGGGGGACGAGGTGAGGTGATGAGTGAGGAGGGGGACGAGGTGAGGTGATGGGTGAGGAGGGGGACGAGGTGAGGTGATGGTTTAGGTGAGGTCATGGGTGGCGAGGTGATGGGTGAGGTGAGGTGATGGGTGAGGAGAGACAAGGTGAGGTGATGGTTGAGGAGGGGGACGAGGTGAGGTGATGGGTTAGGTGAGGTGATGGGTGAGACGGTGAGGCGATGGGTGAGGAGAGACGAGGTGAGGCGATGGGTGAGGAGGGGGACGAGGTGAGGCGATGGGTGAGGAGGGGGACGAGGTGAGGTGATGGGTGAAGAGGGGGACGAGGTGAGGCGATGGGTGAGGAGGGGGTCGAGGTGAGGTGATGAGTGAGGAGGGGGACGAGCTGAGGTGATGGGTTAGGAGGGGGACGAGGTGAGGTGATGAGTGAGGAGGGGGACGAGGTGAGGCGATGGGTGAGGAGGGGGACGAGGTGAGGTGATGGGTGAGGAGGGGGACGAGGTGAGGTGATGGGTGAGGAGGGGGACGAGGTGAGGTGATGAGTGAGGAGGGGGACGAGGTGAGGCGATGGGTGAGGAGGGGGACGAGGTGAGGCGATGGGTGAGGAGGGAGACGAGGTGAGGTGATGGGTGAGGAGGGGGACGAGGTGAGGTGATGGGTGAGGAGGGGGACGACGTGAGGCGATGGGTGAAAAGGGGGACGAGGTGAGGTGATGGGTGAGGAGGGGGACGAGGTGAGGCGATGGGTGAGGAGGGGGACGAGGTGAGGTGATGGGTGAGGAGGGGGACGAGGTGAGGCGATGGGTGAGGAGGGGGACGAGGTGAGGCGATGGGTGAGGAGGGAGACGAGGTGAGGCGATGGGTGAGGAGGGGGACGAGGTGAGGTGATGGGTGAGGAGGGGGACGAGGTGAGGCGATGGGTGAGTAGGGGGACGAGGTGAGGTGATGGGTGAGGAGGGGGACGAGGTGAGGCGATGGGTGAGGAGGGGGACGAGGTGAGGCGATGGGTGAGGAGGGGGACGAGGTGAGGTGATGAGTGAGGAGGGGGACGAGGTGGGGTGATGGGTGAGGAGGGGGACGAGGTGAGGTGATGGTTTAGGTGAGGTGATGGGTGGCGAGGTGATGGGTGAGAAGGTGAGGTGATGGGTGAGGAGAGACAAGGTGAGGTGATGGTTGAGGAGGGGGACGAGGTGAGGTGATGGGTTAGGTGAGGTGATGGGTGGCGAGGTGATGGGTGAGAAGGTGAGGTGATGGGTGAGGAGAGACGAGGTGAGGCGATGGGTGAGGAGGGGGACGAGGTGAGGCGATGGGTGAGGAGGGAGACGAGGTGAGGCGATGGGTGATGAGGGGGACGAGGTGAGGCGATGGGTGAGGAGGGGGACGAGGTGAGGCGATGGGTGAGGAGGGGGACGAGGTGAGGCGATGGGTGAGAAGGGAGACGAGGTGAGGTGGGGGACGAGGTGAGGTGATGGGTGAGGAGGGGGACGAGGTGAGGCGATGGGTGAGGAGGGGGACGAGGTGAGGCGATGGGTGAGGAGGGAGACGAGGTGAGGCGATGGGTGAGGAGGGGGACGAGGTGAGGCGATGGGTGAGGAGGGGGACGAGGTGAGGCGATGGGTGAGGAGGGGGACGAGGTGAGGTGATGAGTGAGGAGGGGGACGAGGTGAGGTGATGAGTGAGGAGGGGGACGAGGTGAGGTGATGGGTGAGGAGGGGGACGAGGTGAGGTGATGGTTTAGGTGAGGTGATGGGTGGCGAGGTGATGGGTGAGAAGGTGAGGTGATGGGTGAGGAGAGACAAGGTGAGGTGATGGTTGAGGAGGGGGACGAGGTGAGGTGATGGGTTAGGTGAGGTGATGGGTGGCGAGGTGATGGGTGAGAAGGTGAGGTGATGGGTGAGGAGAGACGAGGTGAGGCGATGGGTGAGGAGGGGGACGAGGTGAGGCGATGGGTGAGGAGGGAGACGAGGTGAGGCAATGGGTGAGGAGGGGGACGAGGTGAGGCGATGGGTGAGGAGGGGGACGAGGTGAGGCGATGGGTGAGGAGGGGGACGAGGTGAGGTGATGGGTGAGGAGGGGGACGAGGTGAGGTGATGGGTGAGGAGGGGGACGAGGTGAGGTGATGGGTGAGGAGGGGGACGAGGTGAGGTGATGGGTGAGGAGGGGGACGAGGTGAGGCGATGGGTGAGGAGGGGGACGAGGTGAGGTGATGGGTGAGGAGGGGGACGAGGTGAGGTGATGGGTGAGGAGGGAGACGAGGTGAGGTGATGAGTGAGGAGGGGGACGAGGTGAGGTGATGAGTGAGGAGGGGGACGAGGTGAGGCGATGGGTGAGGAGGGAGACGAGGCGAGGCGATGGGTGAGGAGGGGGACGAGGTGAGGTGATGAGTGAGGAGGGGGACGAGGTGAGGTGATGGGTGAGGAGGGGGACGAGGTGAGGTGATGGGTGAGGAGGGGGACGAGGTGAGGTGATGGTTTAGGTGAGGTGATGGGTGGCGAGGTGATGGGTGGCGAGGTGAGGTGATGGGTGAGGAGAGACAAGGTGAGGTGATGGTTGAGGAGGGGGACGAGGTGAGGTGATGGGTTAGGTGAGGTGATGGGTGGCGAGGTGATGGGTGAGAAGGTGAGGTGATGGGTGAGGAGAGACGAGGTGAGGCGATGGGTGAGGAGGGGGACGAGGTGAGGTGAAGGGTGAGGAGGGAGACGAGGTGAGGCGATGGGTGAGGAGGGGGACGAGGTGAGGCGATGGGTGAGGAGGGGGACGAGGTGAGGCGATGGGTGAGGAGGGAGACGAGGTGAGGCGATGGGTGAGGAGGGGGACGAGGTGAGGTGATGGGTGAGGAGGGGGACGACGTGAGGCGATGGGTGAGGAGGGGGACGAGGTGAGGTGATGGGTGAGGAGGGGGACGAGGTGAGGCGATGGGTGAGGAGGGGGACGAGGTGAGGCGATGGGTGAGGAGGGGGACGAGGTGAGGCGATGGGTGAGGAGGGGGACGAGGTGAGGCGATGGGTGAGGAGGGGGACGAGGTGAGGCGATGGGTGAGGAGGGAGACGAGGTGAGGCGATGGGTGAGGAGGGGGACGAGGTGAGGCGATGGGTGAGGAGGGGGACGAGGTGAGGCGATGGGTGAGTAGGGGGACGAGGTGAGGTGATGGGTGAGGAGGGGGACGAGGTGAGGCGATGGGTGAGGAGGGGGACGAGGTGAGGCGATGGGTGAGGAGGGGGACGAGGTGAGGTGATGAGTGAGGAGGGGGACGAGGTGAGGTGATGAGTGAGGAGGGGGACGAGGTGAGGTGATGGGTGAGGAGGGGGACGAGGTGAGGTGATGGTTTAGGTGAGGTGATGGGTGGCGAGGTGATGGGTGAGAAGGTGAGGTGATGGGTGAGGAGAGACAAGGTGAGGTGATGGTTGAGGAGGGGGACGAGGTGAGGTGATGGGTTAGGTGAGGTGATGGGTGGCGAGGTGATGGGTGAGAAGGTGAAGTGATGGGTGAAGAGAAACGAGGTGAGGCGATGGGTGAGGAGGGGGACGAGGTGAGGCGATGGGTGAGGAGGGAGACGAGGTGAGGCGATGGGTGAGGAGGGGGACGAGGTGAGGCGATGGGTGAGGAGGGGGACGAGGTGAGGCGATGGGTGAGGAGGGGGACGAGGTGAGGCGATGGGTGAGGAGGGAGACGAGGTGAGGTGGGGGACGAGGTGAGGTGATGGGTGAGGAGGGGGACGAGGTGAGGCGATGGGTGAGGAGGGGGACGAGGTGAGGCGATGGGTGAGGAGGGAGACGAGGTGAGGCGATGGGTGAGAAGGGGGACGAGGTGAGGCGATGGGTGAGGAGGGGGACGAGGTGAGGCGATGGGTGAGGAGGGGGACGAGGTGAGGTGATGAGTGAGGAGGGGGACGAGGTGAGGTGATGAGTGAGGAGGGGGACGAGGTGAGGTGATGGGTGAGGAGGGGACGAGGTGAGGTGATGGTTTAGGTGAGGTGATGGGTGGCGAGGTGATGGGTGAGAAGGTGAGGTGATGGGTGAGGAGAGACAAGGTGAGGTGATGGTTGAGGAGGGGGACGAGGTGAGGTGATGGGTTAGGTGAGGTGATGGGTGGCGAGGTGATGGGTGAGAAGGTGAGGTGATGGGTGAGGAGAGACGAGGTGAGGCGATGGGTGAGGAGGGGGACGAGGTGAGGCGATGGGTGAGGAGGGAGACGAGGTGAGGCGATGGGTGAGGAGGGGGACGAGGTGAGGCGATGGGTGAGGAGGGGGACGAGGTGAGGCGATGGGTGAGGAGGGAGACGAGGTGAGGCGATGGGTGAGGAGGGGGACGAGGTGAGGCGATGGGTGAGGAGGGGGACGAGGTGAGGCGATGGGTGAGGAGGGGGACGAGGTGAGGCGATGGGTGAGGAGGGGGACGAGGTGAGGTGATGGGTGAGGAGGGGGACGAGGTGAGGCGATGGGTGAGGAGGGGGATGAGGTGAGGCGATGAGTGAGGAGGGGGACGAGGTGAGGTGATGGGTGAGGAGGGGGACGAGGTGAGGTGATGAGTGAGGAGGGGGACGAGGTGAGGCGATGGGTGAGGAGGGGGACGAGGTGAGGCGATGGGTGAGGAGGGGGACGAGGTGAGGTGATGGGTGAGGAGGGGGACGAGGTGAGGTGATGGGTGAGGAGGGGGACGAGGTGAGGTGATGGGTGAGGAGGGGGACGAGGTGAGGCGATGGGTGAGGAGGGGGACGAGGTGAGGCGATGGGTGAGGAGGGGGACGAGGTGAGGTGATGAGTGAGGAGGGGGACGAGGTGAGGTGATGGGTGAGGAGGGGGACGAGGTGAGGATGGTTTAGGTGAGGTCATGGGTGGCGAGGTGATGGGTGAGAAGGTGAGGTGATGGGTGAGGAGAGACAAGGTGAGGTGATGGTTGAGGAGGGGGACGAGGTGAGGTGATGGGTTAGGTGAGGTGATGGGTGAGAAGGTGAGGTGATGGGTGAGGAGAGACGAGGTGAGGCGATGGGTGAGGAGGGGGACGAGGTGAGGCGATGGGTGAGGAGGGGGACGAGGTGAGGCGATGGGTGAGGAGGGCGACGAGGTGAGGTGATGGGTGAGGAGGGGGACGAGGTGAGGTGATGGGTGAGGAGGGGGACGAGGTGAGGCGATGGGTGAGGAGGGGGATGAGGTGAGGTGATGGGTGAGGAGGGGGACGAGGTGAGGCGATGGGTGAGGAGGGGGACGAGGTGAGGCGATGGGTGAGGAGGGGGACGAGGTGAGGTGATGGGTGAGGAGGGGGACGAGGTGAGGTGATGGGTGAGAAGGTGAGGTGATGGGTGAGGAGAGACGAGGTGAGGCGATGGGTGAGGAGGGGGACGAGGTGAGGCGATGGGTGAGGAGGGGGACGAGGTGAGGCGATGGGTGAGGAGGGCGACGAGGTGAGGTGATGGGTGAGGAGGGGGACGAGGTGAGGTGATGGGTGAGGAGGGGGACGAGGTGAGGCGATGGGTGAGTAGGGGGATGAGGTGAGGTGATGGGTGAGGAGGGGGACGAGGTGAGGTGATGGGTGAGGAGGGGGACGAGGTGAGGCGATGGGTGAGGAGGGAGACGAGGTGAGGCGATGGGTGAGGAGGGGGACGAGGTGAGGTGATGAGTGAGGAGGGGGACGAGGTGAGGTGATGGTTTAGGTGAGGTCATGGGTGGCGAGGTGATGGGTGAGAAGGTGAGGTGATGGGTGAGGAGAGACAAGGTGAGGTGATGGTTGAGGAGCGGGACGAGGTGAGGTGATGGGTTAGGTGAGGTGATGGGTAAGAAGGTGAGTTGATGGGTGAGGAGAGACGAGGTGAGGCGATGGGTGAGGAGGGGGACGAGGCGAGGCGATGGGTGAGGAGGGGGACGAGGTGAGGCGATGGGTGAGGAGGGGGACGAGGTGAGGTGATGGGTGAGGAGGGGGACGAGGTGAGGTGATGGGTGAGGAGGAGGACGAGGTGAGGTGATGGGTGAGGAGGGGGACGAGGTGAGGCGATGGGTGAGGAGGGGGACGAGGTGAGGTGATGAATGAGGAGGGGGACGAGCTGAGGTGATGGGTTAGGAGGGGGACGAGGTGAGGTGATGAGTGAGGAGGGGGACGAGGTGAGGCGATGGGTGAGGAGGGGGATGAGGTGAGGTGGTGGGTGAGGAGGGGGACGAGGTGAGGTGATGGGTGAGGAGGGGGACAAGGTGAGGCGATGGGTGAGGAGGTGGATGAGGTGAGGCGATGGGTGAGGAGGTGGACGAGGTAAGGCGATGGGTGAGGAGGTGGACGAGGTGAGGCGATGGGTGAGGAGGTGGACGAGGTAAGGCGATGGGTGAGGAGGGGGACGAGGTGAGGTGATGGGTGAGGAGGGGGACGAGGTGAGGTGATGGGTGAGGAGGGGGACGAGGTGAGGTGATGAGTGAGGAGGGGGACGAGGTGAGGCGTTGGGTGAGGAGGGAGACGAGGTGAGGCGATGGGTGAGGAGGGGGACGAGGTGAGGCGATGGGTGAGGAGGGGGACGAGGTGAGGTGATGAGTGAGGAGGGGGACGAGGTGAGGCGATGGGTGAGGAGGGGGACGAGGTGAGGTGATGAGTGAGGAGGGGGACGAGGTGAGGTGATGGGTGAGGAGGGGGACGAGGTGAGGTGATGGTTTAGGTGAGGTGATGGGTGGCGAGGTGATGGGTGAGAAGGTGAGGTGATGGGTGAGGAGAGACAAGGTGAGGTGATGGTTGAGGAGGGGGACGAGGTGAGGTGATGGGTTAGGTGAGGTGATGGGTGGCGAGGTGATGGGTGAGAAGGTGAGGTGATGGGTGAGGAGAGACGAGGTGAGGCGATGGGTGAGGAGGGGGACGAGGTGAGGTGATGGGTGAGGAGGGAGACGAGGTGAGGCGATGGGTGAGGAGGGGGACGAGGTGAGGCGATGGGTGAGGAGGGGGACGAGGTGAGGCAATGGGTGAGGAGGGAGACGAGGTGAGGCGATGGGTGAGGAGGGGGACGAGGTGAGGTGATGGGTGAGGAGGGGGACGAGGTGAGGTGATGGGTGAGGAGGGGGATGACGTGAGGCGATGGGTGAGGAGGGGGACGAGGTGAGGCGATGGGTGAGGAGGGGGACGAGGTGAGGCGATGGGTGAGGAGGGGGACGAGGTGAGGTGATGAGTGAGGAGGGGGACGAGGTGAGGCGATGGGTGAGGAGGGGGACGAGGTGAGGCGATGGGTGAGGAGGGGGACGAGGTGAGGCGATGGGTGAGGAGGGGGACGAGGTGAGGTGATGGGTGAGGAGGGGGACGAGGTGAGGCGATGGGTGAGGAGGGGGACGAGGTGAGGCGATGGGTGAGGAGGGGCACGAGGTGAGGCGATGGGTGAGGAGGGGGACGAGGTGAGGTGATGAGTGAGGAGGGGGACGAGGTGAGGTGATGGGTGAGGAGGGGGACGAGGTGAGGTGATGGTTTAGGTGAGGTCATGGGTGGCGAGGTGATGGGTGAGAAGGTGAGGTGATGGGTGAGGAGAGACAAGGTGAGGTGATGGTTGAGGAGCGGGACGAGGTGAGGTGATGGGTTAGGTGAGGTGATGGGTAAGAAGGTGAGTTGATGGGTGAGGAGAGACGAGGTGAGGCGATGGGTGAGGAGGGGGACGAGGCGAGGCGATGGGTGAGGAGGGGGACGAGGTGAGGCAATGGGTGAGGAGGGGGACGAGGTGAGGCGATGGGTGAGGAGGGGGACGAGGTGAGGTGATGGGTGAGGAGGGGGACGAGGTGAGGTGATGGGTGAGGAGGAGGACGAGGTGAGGTGATGGGTGAGGAGGGGGACGAGGTGAGGCGATGGGTGAGGAGGGGGACGAGGTGAGGTGATGAGTGAGGAGGGGGACGAGCTGAGGTGATGGGTTAGGAGGGGGACGAGGTGAGGTGATGAGTGAGGAGGGGGACGAGGTGAGGCGATGGGTGAGGAGGGGGATGAGGTGAGGTGATGGGTGAGGAGGGGGACGAGGTGAGGTGATGGGTGAGGAGGGGGACAAGGTGAGGTGATGAGTGAGGAGGGGGACGAGGTGAGGCGATGGGTGAGGAGGTGGACGAGGTAAGGCGATGGGTGAGGAGGGGGACGAGGTGAGGTGATGGGTGAGGAGGGGGACGAGGTGAGGTGATGGGTGAGGAGGGGGACGAGGTGAGGTGATGAGTGAGGAGGGGGACGAGGTGAGGTGATGGGTGAGGAGGGGGACGAGGTGAGGTGATGGTTTAGGTGAGGTGATGGGTGGCGAGGTGATGGGTGAGAAGGTGAGGTGATGGGTGAGGAGAGACGAGGTGAGGCGATGGGTGAGGAGGGGGACGAGGTGAGGTGATGGGTGAGGAGGGAGACGAGGTGAGGCGATGGGTGAGGAGGGGGACGAGGTGAGGCGATGGGTGAGGAGGGGGACGAGGTGAGGCAATGGGTGAGGAGGGAGACGAGGTGAGGTGATGGGTGAGGAGGGGGACGAGGTGAGGTGATGGGTGAGGAGGGGGATGACGTGAGGCGATGGGTGAGGAGGGGGACGAGGTGAGGTGATGGGTGAGGAGGGGGACGAGGTGAGGCGATGGGTGAGGAGGGGGACGAGGTGAGGCGATGGGTGAGGAGGGAGACGAGGTGAGGCGATGGGTGAGGAGGGAGACGAGGTGAGGCGATGGGTGAGGAGGGGGACGAGGTGAGGCGATGGGTGAGGAGGGGGACGAGGTGAGGCGATGGGTGAGGAGGGGCACGAGGTGAGGCGATGGGTGAGGAGGGGGACGAGGTGAGGTGATGAGTGAGGAGGGGGACGAGGTGAGGTGATGGGTGAGGAGGGGGACGAGGTGAGGTGATGGTTTAGGTGAGGTCATGGGTGGCGAGGTGATGGGTGAGAAGGTGAGGTGATGGGTGAGGAGAGACAAGGTGAGGTGATGGTTGAGGAGCGGGACGAGGTGAGGTGATGGGTTAGGTGAGGTGATGGGTAAGAAGGTGAGTTGATGGGTGAGGAGAGACGAGGTGAGGCGATGGGTGAGGAGGGGGACGAGGCGAGGCGATGGGTGAGGAGGGGGACGAGGTGAGGCAATGGGTGAGGAGGGGGACGAGGTGAGGCGATGGGTGAGGAGGGGGACGAGGTGAGGTGATGGGTGAGGAGGGGGACGAGGTGAGGTGATGGGTGAGGAGGAGGACGAGGTGAGGTGATGGGTGAGGAGGGGGACGAGGTGAGGCGATGGGTGAGGAGGGGGACGAGGTGAGGTGATGAGTGAGGAGGGGGACGAGCTGAGGTGATGGGTTAGGAGGGGGACGAGGTGAGGTGATGAGTGAGGAGGGGGACGAGGTGAGGCGATGGGTGAGGAGGGGGATGAGGTGAGGTGATGGGTGAGGAGGGGGACGAGGTGAGGTGATGGGTGAGGAGGGGGACAAGGTGAGGTGATGGGTGAGGAGGTGGACGAGGTAAGGCGATGGGTGAGGAGGGGGACGAGGTGAGGTGATGGGTGAGGAGGGGGACGAGGTGAGGTGATGGGTGAGGAGGGGGACGAGGTGAGGTGATGAGTGAGGAGGGGGACGAGGTGAGGTGATGGGTGAGGAGGGGGACGAGGTGAGGTGATGGTTTAGGTGAGGTGATGGGTGGCGAGGTGATGGGTGAGAAGGTGAGGTGATGGGTGAGGAGAGACGAGGTGAGGCGATGGGTGAGGAGGGGGACGAGGTGAGGTGATGGGTGAGGAGGGAGACGAGGTGAGGCGATGGGTGAGGAGGGGGACGAGGTGAGGCGATGGGTGAGGAGGGGGACGAGGTGAGGCAATGGGTGAGGAGGGAGACGAGGTGAGGTGATGGGTGAGGAGGGGGACGAGGTGAGGTGATGGGTGAGGAGGGGGATGACGTGAGGCGATGGGTGAGGAGGGGGACGAGGTGAGGTGATGGGTGAGGAGGGGGACGAGGTGAGGCGATGGGTGAGGAGGGGGACGAGGTGAGGTGATGGGTGAGGAGGGGGACGAGGTGAGGCGATGGGTGAGGAGGGGGACGAGGTGAGGCGATGGGTGAGGAGGGAGACGAGGTGAGGCGATGGGTGAGGAGGGAGACGAGGTGAGGCGATGGGTGAGGAGGGGGACGAGGTGAGGTGATGGGTGAGGAGGGGGACGAGGTGAGGCGATGGGTGAGTAGGGGGACGAGGTGAGGTGATGGGTGAGGAGGGGGACGAGGTGAGGCGATGGGTGAGGAGGGGGACGAGGTGAGGTGATGGGTGAGGAGGGAGACGAGGTGAGGCAATGGGTGAGGAGGGGGACGAGGTGAGGTGATGGGTGAGGAGGGGGACGAGGTGAGGTGATGGGGAGAGGTTGATGAGGTTGTGAGGATGGTGAGGAACGAGATGCACAGCTTCCAACCTTACTGATGTCGATGGCGGTCCGCGGGGCCCCCGTGGTGCCCGAGGGCGGCATCGCCGAGGCGGCGCTTGGGCCTCCATGCGGGCGGTGGCGACCACGAGGACGACTCGGAGACAGCCGCCATCGCTGGGGGGGGGGGGGGGGGTTTCCCGCGCTTTTAGAGACGTGTGACGTCACCCCCTTGCCCCCGTTCACCCCCTCCCCTCCCTTCGTCGCTAAGCGATGGTGACGTCACCCCCTTGCCCCCGTTCACCCCCTCCCCTCCCTTCGTCGCTAAGTGATGGTGACGTCACCACGGTGCCTGCTGTGCCAGGCGAGTTGCAGGATGAGGTCACGGGACAGGTGAGGCGATGGGTGAGGCGATGGGTGAGGCGATGGGTGAGGCGATGGGTGAGGCGATGGGTGAGGCGATGGGTGAGGCGATGGGTGAGGCGATGGGTGAGGCGATGGGTGAGGCGATGGGTGAGGCGATGGGTGAGGCGATGGGTGAGGCGATGGGTGAGGCGATGGGTGAGGCGATGGGTGAGGCGATGGGTGAGGCGATGGGTGAGGCGATGGGTGAGGCGATGGGTGAGGCGATGGGTGAGGCGATGGGTGAGGCGATGGGTGAGGCGATGGGTGAGGCGATGGGTGAGGCGATGGGTGAGGCGATGGGTGAGGCGATGGGTGAGGCGATGGGTGAGGCGATGGGTGAGGCGATGGGTGAGGCGATGGGTGAGGCGATGGGTGAGGCGATGGGTGAGGCGATGGGTGAGGCGATGGGTGAGGCGATGGGTGAGGCGATGGGTGAGGCGATGGGTGAGGCGATGGGTGAGGCGATGGGTGAGGCGATGGGTGAGGCGATGGGTGAGGCGATGGGTGAGGCGATGGGTGAGGCGATGGGTGAGGCGATGGGTGAGGCGATGGGTGAGGCGATGGGTGAGGCGATGGGTGAGGCGATGGGTGAGGCGATGGGTGAGGCGATGGGTGAGGCGATGGGTGAGGCGATGGGTGAGGCGATGGGTGAGGCGATGGGTGAGGCGATGGGTGAGGCGATGGGTGAGGCGATGGGTGAGGCGATGGGTGAGGCGATGGGTGAGGCGATGGGTGAGGCGATGGGTGAGGCGATGGGTGAGGCGATGGGTGAGGCGATGGGTGAGGCGATGGGTGAGGCGATGGGTGAGGCGATGGGTGAGGCGATGGGTGAGGCGATGGGTGAGGCGATGGGTGAGGCGATGGGTGAGGCGATGGGTGAGGCGATGGGTGAGGCGATGGGTGAGGCGATGGGTGAGGCGATGGGTGAGGCGATGGGTGAGGCGATGGGTGAGGCGATGGGTGAGGCGATGGGTGAGGCGATGGGTGAGGCGATGGGTGAGGCGATGGGTGAGGCGATGGGTGAGGCGATGGGTGAGGCGATGGGTGAGGCGATGGGTGAGGCGATGGGTGAGGCGATGGGTGAGGCGATGGGTGAGGCGATGGTGAGGAGATGGGTGAGGCGATGGGTGAGGCGATGGGTGAGGCGATGGGTGAGGCGATGGGTGAGGCGATGGGTGAGGAGATGGGTGAGGAGATGGGTGAGGAGATGGGTGAGGAGATGGGTGAGGAGATGGGTGAGGAGATGGGTGAGGAGATGGGTGAGGAGATGGGTGAGGAGATGGGTGAGGAGATGGGTGAGGAGATGGGTGAGGAGATGGGTGAGGAGATGGGTGAGGAGATGGGTGAGGAGATGGGTGAGGAGATGGGTGAGGAGATGGGTGAGGCGATGGGTGAGGCGATGGGTGAGGAGATGGGTGAGGAGATGGGTGAGGAGATGGGTGAGGAGATGGGTGAGGAGATGGGTGAGGCGATGGGTGAGGCGATGGGTGAGGAGATGGGTGAGGAGATGGGTGAGGAGATGGGTGAGGAGATGGGTGAGGAGATGGGTGAGGCGATGGGTGAGGCGATGGGTGAGGAGATGGGTGAGGAGATGGGTGAGGCGATGGGTGAGGCGATGGGTGAGGCGATGGGTGAGGAGATGGGTGAGGCGATGGGCGAGGAGATGGGCGAGGAGATGGGCGAGGAGATGGGCGAGGCGATGGGCGAGGAGATGGGCGAGGAGATGGGCGAGGCGATGGGCGAGGCGATGGGCGAGGCGATGGGCGAGGCGATGGGCGAGGCGATGGGCGAGGCGATGGGCGAGGCGATGGGCGAGGCGATGGGCGAGGCGATGGGCGAGGCGATGGGCGAGGAGATGGGCGAGGAGATGGGCGAGGCGATGGGCGAGGAGATGGGCGAGGAGATGGGCGAGGAGATGGGCGAGGAGATGGGCGAGGAGATGGGCGAGGAGATGGGCGAGGAGATGGGCGAGGAGATGGGCGAGGAGATGGGCGAGGAGATGGGCGAGGCGATGGGCGAGGCGATGGGCGAGGCGATGGGCGAGGAGATGGGCGAGGAGATGGGCGAGGAGATGGGCGAGGCGATGGGCGAGGCGATGGGCGAGGCGATGGGCGAGGCGATGGGCGAGGCGATGGGCGAGGCGATGGGCGAGGCGATGGGCGAGGCGATGGGCGAGGCGATGGGCGAGGCGATGGGCGAGGCGATGGGCGAGGCGATGGGCGAGGCGATGGGCGAGGCGATGGGCGAGGCGATGGGCGAGGCGATGGGCGAGGCGATGGGCGAGGCGATGGGCGAGGCGATGGGCGAGGCGATGGGCGAGGCGATGGGCGAGGCGATGGGCGAGGCGATGGGCGAGGCGATGGGCGAGGCGATGGGCGAGGCGATGGGCGAGGCGATGGGCGAGGCGATGGGCGAGGCGATGGGCGAGGCGATGGGCGAGGCGATGGGCGAGGCGATGGGCGAGGCGATGGGCGAGGAGATGGGCGAGGAGATGGGCGAGGAGATGGGCGAGGCGATGGGCGAGGAGATGGGCGAGGAGATGGGCGAGGAGATGGGCGAGGAGATGGGCGAGGAGATGGGCGAGGAGATGGGCGAGGAGATGGGCGAGGAGATGGGCGAGGAGATGGGCGAGGAGATGGGCGAGGAGATGGGCGAGGAGATGGGCGAGGAGATGGGCGAGGCGATGGGCGAGGCGATGGGCGAGGCGATGGGCGAGGCGATGGGCGAGGCGATGGGCGAGGAGATGGGCGAGGAGATGGGCGAGGAGATGGGCGAGGAGATGGGCGAGGAGATGGGCGAGGAGATGGGCGAGGAGATGGGCGAGGAGATGGGCGAGGAGATGGGCGAGGAGATGGGCGAGGCGATGGGCGAGGCGATGGGCGAGGCGATGGGCGAGGCGATGGGCGAGGCGATGGGCGAGGAGATGGGCGAGGAGATGGGCGAGGAGATGGGCGAGGAGATGGGCGAGGAGATGGGCGAGGAGATGGGCGAGGAGATGGGCGAGGAGATGGGCGAGGAGATGGGCGAGGAGATGGGCGAGGAGATGGGCGAGGAGATGGGCGAGGAGATGGGCGAGGAGATGGGCGAGGAGATGGGCGAGGAGATGGGCGAGGAGATGGGCGAGGAGATGGGCGAGGAGATGGGCGAGGAGATGGGCGAGGCGATGGGCGAGGAGATGGGCGAGGAGATGGGCGAGGCGATGGGCGAGGAGATGGGCGAGGAGATGGGCGAGGCGATGGGTGAGGAGATGGGTGAGGAGATGGGTGAGGCGATGGGTGAGGCGATGGGTGAGGCGATGGGTGAGGAGATGGGTGAGGCGATGGGTGAGGAGATGGGTGAGGAGATGGGTGAGGCGATGGGTGAGGCGATGGGTGAGGCGATGGGTGAGGCGATGGGTGAGGCGATGGGTGAGGCGATGGGTGAGGCGATGGGTGAGGCGATGGGTGAGGCGATGGGTGAGGCGATGGGTGAGGCGATGGGTGAGGCGATGGGTGACGAGATGGGTGAGGAGATGGGTGAGGAGATGGGTGAGGAGATGGGTGAGGCGATGGGTGAGGAGATGGGTGAGGAGATGGGTGAGGAGATGGGTGAGGAGATGGGTGAGGAGATGGGTGAGGAGATGGGTGAGGCGATGGGTGAGGCGATGGTGAGGAGATGGGTGAGGAGATGGGTGAGGAGATGGGTGAGGAGATGGGTGAGGAGATGGGTGAGGAGATGGGTGAGGCGATGGGTGAGGCGATGGGTGAGGAGATGGGTGAGGAGATGGGTGAGGAGATGGGTGAGGAGATGGGTGAGGAGATGGGTGAGGAGATGGGTGAGGAGATGGGTGAGGAGATGGGTGAGGCGATGGGTGAGGCGATGGGTGAGGCGATGGGTGAGGAGATGGGTGAGGCGATGGGTGAGGAGATGGGTGAGGAGATGGGTGAGGCGATGGGTGAGGCGATGGGTGAGGCGATGGGTGAGGCGATGGGTGAGGCGATGGGTGAGGCGATGGGTGAGGCGATGGGTGAGGCGATGGGTGAGGCGATGGGTGAGGCGATGGGTGAGGCGATGGGTGAGGCGATGGGTGAGGCGATGGGTGAGGCGATGGGTGAGGCGATGGGTGAGGCGATGGGTGAGGCGATGGGTGAGGCGATGGGTGAGGCGATGGGTGAGGCGATGGGTGAGGCGATGGGTGAGGCGATGGGTGAGGAGATGGGTGAGGAGATGGGTGAGGAGATGGGTGAGGAGATGGGTGAGGAGATGGGTGAGGCGATGGGTGAGGAGATGGGTGAGGAGATGGGTGAGGAGATGGGTGAGGAGATGGGTGAGGCGGGGGACGAGGTGAGGCGATGGGTGAGGAGGGGGACGAGGTGAGGTGATGAGTGAGGAGGGGGACGAGGTGAGGTGATGGTTTAGGTGAGGTCATGGGTGGCGAGGTGATGGGTGAGAAGGTGAGGTGATGGGTGAGGAGAGACAAGGTGAGGTGATGGTTGAGGAGGGGGACGAGGTGAGGTGATGGGTTAGGTGAGGTGATGGGTGAGAAGGTGAGGTGATGGGTGAGGAGAGACGAGGTGAGGCGATGGGTGAGGAGGGGGACGAGGTGAGGTGATGGGTGAGGAGGGGGACGAGGTGAGGCGATGGGTGAGGAGGGGGACGAGGTGAGGCGATGGGTGAGGAGGGGGACGAGGTGAGGCGATGGGTGAGGAGGGGGACGAGCTGAGGTGATGGGTTAGGAGGTGGACGAGGTGAGGCGATGGGTGAGGAGGGGGACTAGGTGAGGCGATGGGTGAGGAGGGGGATGAGGTGAGGTGATGGGTGAGGAGGGGGACGAGGTGAGGTGATGGGTGAGGAGGGGGACGAGGTGAGGTGATGAGTGAGGAGGGGGACGAGGTGAGGCGATGGGTGAGGAGGGGGACGAGGTGAGGCGATGGGTGAGGAGGGGGACGAGGTGAGGCGATGGGTGAGGAGGGGGACGAGGTGAGGTGATGGGTGAGGAGGGGGACGAGGTGAGGCGATGGGTGAGGAGGGGGACGAGGAGAGGTGATGAGTGAGGAGGGGGACGAGGTGAGGCGATAGGTGAGGAGGGGGACGAGGTGAGGTGATGAGTGAGGAGGGGGACGAGGTGAGGTGATGGGTGAGGAGGGGGACGAGGTGAGGTGATGGGTGGCGAGGTGATGGGTGAGAAGGTGAGGTGATGGGTGAGGAGAGACAAGGTGAGGTGATGCTTGAGGAGGGGGACGAGGTGAGGTGATGGATAGTGAGGTGATGGGAGACGAGGTGATGGGTGAAGAGAGACGAGGTGAGGCGATGGGTGAGGAGGGAGACGAGGTGAGGCGATGGGTGAGGAGGGGGACGAGGTGAGGCGATGGGTGAGGCGATGGGTGAGGCGATGGGTGAGGCGATGGGTGAGGCGATGGGTGAGGCGATGGGTGAGGCGATGGGTGAGGCGATGGGTGAGGCGATGGGTGAGGCGATGGGTGAGGCGATGGGTGAGGCGATGGGTGAGGCGATGGGTGAGGCGATGGGTGAGGCGATGGGTGAGGCGATGGGTGAGGAGATGGGTGAGGAGATGGGTGAGGAGATGGGTGAGGCGATGGGTGAGGCGATGGGTGAGGAGATGGGTGAGGAGATGGGTGAGGAGATGGGTGAGGAGATGGGTGAGGAGATGGGTGAGGAGATGGGTGAGGAGATGGGTGAGGAGATGGGTGAGGAGATGGGTGAGGAGATGGGTGAGGAGATGGGTGAGGAGATGGGTGAGGAGATGGGTGAGGAGATGGGTGAGGAGATGGGTGAGGAGATGGGTGAGGAGATGGGTGAGGAGATGGGTGAGGAGATGGGTGAGGAGATGGGTGAGGAGATGGGTGAGGAGATGGGTGAGGAGATGGGTGAGGAGATGGGTGAGGAGATGGGTGAGGAGATGGGTGAGGAGATGGGTGAGGAGATGGGTGAGGAGATGGGTGAGGAGATGGGTGAGGCGATGGGTGAGGCGATGGGTGAGGCGATGGGTGAGGCGATGGGTGAGGCGATGGGTGAGGCGATGGGTGAGGCGATGGGTGAGGCGATGGGTGAGGCGATGGGTGAGGCGATGGGTGAGGAGATGGGTGAGGCGATGGGTGAGGAGATGGGTGAGGAGATGGGTGAGGAGATGGGTGAGGAGATGGGTGAGGAGATGGGTGAGGAGATGGGTGAGGAGATGGGTGAGGAGATGGGTGAGGAGATGGGTGAGGAGATGGGTGAGGAGATGGGTGAGGAGATGGGTGAGGAGATGGGTGAGGAGATGGGTGAGGAGATGGGTGAGGAGATGGGTGAGGAGATGGGTGAGGAGATGGGTGAGGAGATGGGTGAGGCGATGGGTGAGGCGATGGGTGAGGAGATGGGTGAGGAGATGGGTGAGGAGATGGGTGAGGAGATGGGTGAGGAGATGGGTGAGGAGATGGGTGAGGCGATGGGTGAGGCGATGGGTGAGGAGATGGGTGAGGAGATGGGTGAGGAGATGGGTGAGGAGATGGGTGAGGAGATGGGTGAGGCGATGGGTGAGGCGATGGGTGAGGCGATGGGTGAGGCGATGGGTGAGGAGATGGGTGAGGAGATGGGTGAGGAGATGGGTGAGGAGATGGGTGAGGAGATGGGTGAGGAGATGGGTGAGGAGATGGGTGAGGCGATGGGTGAGGCGATGGGTGAGGCGATGGGTGAGGAGATGGGTGAGGCGATGGGTGAGGCGATGGGTGAGGCGATGGGTGAGGCGATGGGTGAGGCGATGGGTGAGGCGATGGGTGAGGCGATGGGTGAGGCGATGGGTGAGGCGATGGGTGAGGCGATGGGTGAGGAGATGGGTGAGGAGATGGGTGAGGAGATGGGTGAGGAGATGGGTGAGGAGATGGGTGAGGAGATGGGTGAGGAGATGGGTGAGGAGATGGGTGAGGAGATGGGTGAGGAGATGGGTGAGGCGATGGGGAGATGGTGAGATGGGTGAGGAGATGGGTGAGGCGATGGTGAGGCGATGGTGAGGAGATGGGTGAGGAGATGGGTGAGGAGATGGGTGAGGAGATGGGTGAGGCGATGGTGAGGCGATGGTGAGGCGATGGTGAGGCGATGGTGAGGCGATGGTGAGGCGATGGTGAGGCGATGGTGAGGCGATGGTGAGGCGATGGTGAGGCGATGGTGAGGAGATGGGTGAGGAGATGGGTGAGGAGATGGGTGAGGAGATGGGTGAGGAGATGGGTGAGGAGATGGGTGAGGAGATGGGTGAGGCGATGGGTGAGGCGATGGGTGAGGAGATGGGTGAGGAGATGGGTGAGGAGATGGGTGAGGAGATGGGTGAGGAGATGGGTGAGGAGATGGGTGAGGAGATGGGTGAGGAGATGGGTGAGGAGATGGGTGAGGAGATGGGTGAGGAGATGGGTGAGGAGATGGGTGAGGAGATGGGTGAGGAGATGGGTGAGGAGATGGGTGAGGAGATGGGTGAGGAGATGGGTGAGGCGATGGGTGAGGCGATGGGTGAGGCGATGGGTGAGGAGATGGGTGAGGAGATGGGTGAGGAGATGGGTGAGGAGATGGGTGAGGAGATGGGTGAGGAGATGGGTGAGGAGATGGGTGAGGCGATGGGTGAGGCGATGGTGAGGCGATGGTGAGGGATGGTGAGGAGATGGGTGAGGCGATGGGTGAGGCGATGGGTGAGGCGATGGGTGAGGCGATGGGTGAGGCGATGGGTGAGGCGATGGGTGAGGCGATGGGTGAGGCGATGGGTGAGGCGATGGGTGAGGCGATGGGTGAGGAGATGGGTGAGAGATGGGTGAGGAGATGGGTGAGGAGATGGGTGAGGAGATGGGTGAGGAGATGGGTGAGGAGATGGGTGAGGAGATGGGTGAGGAGATGGGTGAGGAGATGGGTGAGGAGATGGGTGAGGCGATGGGGAGATGGTGAGATGGGTGAGGAGATGGGTGAGGCGATGGTGAGGCGATGGTGAGGAGATGGGTGAGGAGATGGGTGAGGAGATGGGTGAGGAGATGGGTGAGGCGATGGTGAGGCGATGGTGAGGCGATGGTGAGGCGATGGTGAGGCGATGGTGAGGCGATGGTGAGGCGATGGTGAGGCGATGGTGAGGCGATGGTGAGGAGATGGGTGAGGAGATGGGTGAGGAGATGGGTGAGGAGATGGGTGAGGAGATGGGTGAGGAGATGGGTGAGGAGATGGGTGAGGAGATGGGTGAGGCGATGGGTGAGGCGATGGGTGAGGAGATGGGTGAGGAGATGGGTGAGGAGATGGGTGAGGAGATGGGTGAGGAGATGGGTGAGGAGATGGGTGAGGAGATGGGTGAGGAGATGGGTGAGGAGATGGGTGAGGAGATGGGTGAGGAGATGGGTGAGGAGATGGGTGAGGAGATGGGTGAGGAGATGGGTGAGGAGATGGGTGAGGAGATGGGTGAGGAGATGGGTGAGGCGATGGGTGAGGCGATGGGTGAGGCGATGGGTGAGGCGATGGTGAGGCGATGGGTGAGGCGATGGGTGAGGCGATGGGTGAGGAGATGGGTGAGGAGATGGGTGAGGAGATGGGTGAGGAGATGGGTGAGGAGATGGGTGAGGAGATGGGTGAGGAGATGGGTGAGGCGATGGGTGAGGCGATGGGTGAGGCGATGGGTGAGGAGATGGGTGAGGCGATGGGTGAGGAGATGGGTGAGGAGATGTGAGGCGATGGGTGAGGAGATGGGCGAGGAGATGGGCGAGGAGATGGGCGAGGCGATGGGCGAGGCGATGGGCGAGGCGATGGGCGAGGCGATGGGCGAGGAGATGGGCGAGGAGATGGGCGAGGAGATGGGCGAGGCGATGGGCGAGGAGATGGGCGAGGAGATGGGCGAGGAGATGGGCGAGGAGATGGGCGAGGCGATGGGCGAGGCGATGGGCGAGGCGATGGGCGAGGCGATGGGCGAGGCGATGGGCGAGGCGATGGGCGAGGCGATGGGCGAGGCGATGGGCGAGGCGATGGGCGAGGCGATGGGCGAGGAGATGGGCGAGGAGATGGGCGAGGAGATGGGCGAGGAGATGGGCGAGGAGATGGGCGAGGAGATGGGCGAGGAGATGGGCGAGGAGATGGGCGAGGAGATGGGCGAGGAGATGGGCGAGGAGATGGGCGAGGAGATGGGCGAGGAGATGGGCGAGGAGATGGGCGAGGAGATGGGCGAGGAGATGGGCGAGGAGATGGGCGAGGAGATGGGCGAGGAGATGGGCGAGGAGATGGGCGAGGAGATGGGCGAGGAGATGGGCGAGGAGATGGGCGAGGAGATGGGCGAGGAGATGGGCGAGGAGATGGGCGAGGAGATGGGCGAGGAGATGGGCGAGGAGATGGGCGAGGAGATGGGCGAGGAGATGGGCGAGGAGATGGGCGAGGAGATGGGCGAGGAGATGGGCGAGGAGATGGGCGAGGAGATGGGCGAGGAGATGGGCGAGGAGATGGGCGAGGAGATGGGCGAGGAGATGGGCGAGGAGATGGGCGAGGAGATGGGCGAGGAGATGGGCGAGGAGATGGGCGAGGAGATGGGCGAGGAGATGGGCGAGGAGATGGGCGAGGAGATGGGCGAGGCGATGGGCGAGGCGATGGGCGAGGCGATGGGCGAGGAGATGGGCGAGGAGATGGGCGAGGCGATGGGCGAGGCGATGGGCGAGGCGATGGGCGAGGAGATGGGCGAGGAGATGGGCGAGGAGATGGGCGAGGAGATGGGCGAGGAGATGGGCGAGGAGATGGGCGAGGAGATGGGCGAGGAGATGGGCGAGGAGATGGGCGAGGAGATGGGCGAGGAGATGGGCGAGGAGATGGGCGAGGAGATGGGCGAGGAGATGGGCGAGGAGATGGGCGAGGAGATGGGCGAGGAGATGGGCGAGGAGATGGGCGAGGAGATGGGCGAGGAGATGGGCGAGGAGATGGGCGAGGCGATGGGCGAGGAGATGGGCGAGGCGATGGGCGAGGAGATGGGCGAGGAGATGGGCGAGGAGATGGGCGAGGAGATGGGCGAGGAGATGGGCGAGGCGATGGGCGAGGCGATGGGCGAGGAGATGGGCGAGGCGATGGGCGAGGCGATGGGCGAGGCGATGGGCGAGGCGATGGGCGAGGAGATGGGCGAGGAGATGGGCGAGGAGATGGGCGAGGAGATGGGCGAGGAGATGGGCGAGGCGATGGGCGAGGCGATGGGCGAGGCGATGGGCGAGGCGATGGGCGAGGCGATGGGCGAGGCGATGGGCGAGGCGATGGGCGAGGCGATGGGCGAGGAGATGGGCGAGGAGATGGGCGAGGAGATGGGCGAGGAGATGGGCGAGGCGATGGGCGAGGAGATGGGCGAGGAGATGGGCGAGGAGATGGGCGAGGCGATGGGCGAGGCGATGGGCGAGGCGATGGGCGAGGCGATGGGCGAGGAGATGGGCGAGGAGATGGGCGAGGAGATGGGCGAGGAGATGGGCGAGGAGATGGGCGAGGAGATGGGCGAGGCG
>NW_027613979.1:0-20000 GCF_965212315.1 Lampetra planeri
GTGGAGTGGGGAGTGGAGTGGAGAGTGGGGAGTGGAGTGGGGAGGGAGTGGGGAGTGGAGTGGGGAGTGGAGTGGGGAGTGGAGTGGGGAGTGGGAGTGGAGTGGGGAGGGAGTGGGGAGTGGAGTGGGGAGTGGAGTGGGAGTGGAGTGGGGAGTGGGGAGTGGAGTGGAGTGGGGAGTGGAGTGGGGAGGTGGAGTGGGGAGTGGAGTGGGGAGCGGAGTGGGGAGTGGAGTGGGGAGTGGAGTGGGGAGTGGAGTGGGGAGTGGGGAGTGGAGTGGGAGTGGGGAGTGGGGAGTGGAGTGGGGAGTGGAGTGGGGAGTGGAGTGGGGAGTGGAGTGGAGTGGGAGTGGGAGTGGGGGGAGTGGAGTGGGTGAGGAGTGGGGAGTGGGAGTGGGAGTGGGGAGTGGAGTGGGGAGCGGAGTGGGGAGTGGGGAGTGGAGTGGGGAGTGGAGTGGGGAGTGGAGTGGGAGTGGAGTGGGGAGTGGAGTGGGAGTGGTGGGAGTGGAGTGGGGAGTGGAGTGGGGAGTGGAGTGGGAGTGGAGTGGGGAGTGGAGTGGGGAGTGGAGTGGGGAGTGAGTGGGGAGTGGAGTGGAGTGAGTGGGGAGCGGAGTGGGGAGTGGGGAGTGGAGTGGTGAGTGGAGTGGGGAGGGGAGTGGAGTGGAGTGGGAGTGGTGTGGGGAGGGGAGTGGGGAGTGGAGTGGGGAGTGGAGTGGGGAGTGGGGAGTGGAGTGGGGAGTGGCCGTGGGAGTGGAGTGGGGAGTGGAGTGGGGAGTGGAGTGGGGAGTGGAGTGGGGAGTGGGGAGTGGAGTGGAGTGGGGAGTGGAGTGGTGAGTGGAGTGGGGAGGGGAGTGAGTGGAGTGGGGAGTGAGTGGAGTGGGGAGTGGATTGGGGAGTGGAGTGGGAGTGGGGAGTGGAGTGGTGAGTGGAGTGGGAGTGGAGTGGGAGTGGAGTGGGGAGTGGAGTGGAGTGGAGTGGGGAGTGGAGTGGTGAGTGGAGTGGGGGAGTGGGGAGTGGAGTGGTGAGTGGAGTGGGGAGTGGAGTGGGGAGTGGAGTGGGGAGTGGAGTGGAGTGGAGTGGGGAGTGAGTGGGGAGTGAGTGGGTGAGTGGAGTGGAGTGGGGAGAGGAGTGGGGAGTGGGGAGTGGAGTGGGTGAGTGGAGTGGTGAGTGGAGTGGGGAGTTGGAGTGGGGAGTGGGGAGTGGAGTGGGGAGTGGAGTGGAGTGGGGAGTGGAGTGGGGAGTGGAGTGGGGAGTGGAGTGGGGAGTGGAGTGGGAGTGAGTGGGAGTGGAGTGAGTGGGAGTGAGTGGGGAGTGGTTGAGTGGGGAGTGGAGTGGGGAGTGAGTGGGGAGTGGAGTGGGGAGTGGAGTGGAGTGGGGAGTGGAGTGGGGAGGGGAGTGGGGAGTGGAGTGGGGAGGGGAGTGGGGAGTGGAGTGGGGAGTGGAGTGGGGAGTGGAGTGGGGAGTGGAGTGGAGTGGGGAGGGGAAGTGGGGAGTGGAGTGGGGAGTGGAGTGGGGAGTGGAGTGGGAGTGGAGTGGAGTGGGGAGTGGAGTGGGGAGGGGAGTGGGAGTGGAGTGGGGAGTGGGAGTGGGGAGGGGAGTGGGGAGGGGAGTGGGGAGTGGAGTGGGGAGGGGAGTGGGGAGTGGAGTGGGGAGTGGAGTGGGGAGGGGAGTGGAGTGGGGAGGGGGAGTGGTGAGTGGAGTGGTGAGTGGAGTGGAGAGTGGAGTGGGGAGTGGGGAGTGGAGTGGGGAGTGGAGTGGAGTGGGGAGTGGAGTGGGGAGTGGAGTGGGGAGTGGAGTGGGGAGGGGAGTGGGGAGTGGAGTGGGGAGGGGAGTGGGGAGTGGATTGGGGATTGGAGTGGGGAGTGGGAGTGGGGAGTGGAGTGGGAGTGGGAGTGGAGTGGGGAGTGGGGGGTGGAGTGGGGAGTGGAGTGGGGAGTGGAGTGGGGAGGGGAGTGGAGTGGGGAGGGGAGTGGGGAGTGGAGTGGGGAGTGGAGTGGGGAGGGGAGTGGGGAGTGGAGTGGGGAGTGGGGAGTGGAGTGGAGTGGAGTGGGGAGTGGAGGGGGGAGTGGAGTGGGGAGTGAGTGGGGAGCGGAGTGGGGAGTGGGGAGGGGAGTGGGGAGTGGAGTGGGGAGTGGGGAGTGGAGGGGAGTGGGGAGTGGAGTGGGGAGTGGAGTGGGGAGTGGAGTGGGGAGCGGAGTGGGGAGTGGAGTGGGGAGTGGAGTGGGGAGTGGAGTGGGGAGTGGAGTGGGGAGTGGAGTGGAGTGGGGGGAGCGGAGTGGGGAGTGGAGTGGGAGTGGAGTGGGGAGTGGAGTGGGGAGTGGGGAGTGGAGTGGCCTGGGGAGTGGAGTGGGGAGTGGAGTGGGGAGCGGAGTGGGGAGTGGAGTGGGGAGTGGAGTGGGGAGTGGAGTGGGGAGTGGAGTGGGGAGTGGAGTGGGGAGTGGGGAGTGGAGTGGAGTGGGGAGCGGAGTGGGGAGTGGGGAGTGGAGTGGTGAGTGGAGTGGGGAGGGGAGTGGGGGAGTGGAGTGGGGAGTGGAGTGGGGAGTGGGGAGTGGAGTGGGGAGTGGCCTGGGGAGTGGAGTGGGGAGTGGAGTGGGGAGTGGAGTGGGGAGTGGGGAGTGGAGTGGAGTGGGGAGCGGAGTGGGGAGTGGGGAGTGGAGTGGTGAGTGGAGTGGGGAGGGGAGTGGAGTGGAGTGGGGAGTGGAGTGGAGTGGGGAGTGGATTGGGGAGTGGAGTGGTGAGTGGAGTGGGGAGTGGAGTGGTGAGTGGAGTGGGGAGTGGAGTGGGGAGTGGAGTGGGGAGTGGAGTGGAGTGGAGTGGGGAGTGGATTGGGGAGTGGAGTGGTGAGTGGAGTGGAGTGGGGAGCGGAGTGGGGAGTGGGGAGTGGAGTGGTGAGTGGAGTGGAGTGGGGAGTGGAGTGGGGAGTGGAGTGGGGAGTGGAGTGGAGTGGGGAGTGGAGTGGGGAGTGGGGAGTGGAGTGGGGAGTGGTTGTTCCGGCCTTCATAGGTGCTCGCTAACAGCACTTGCCCAACAGTTTGTTAGAGGCTACACGGGGATCTTTATCTTCGTCTCATTCATAGGAGGATCTTTGTCTTCGTGTTTGTGTGTGTGTACACGTGTGTGTGTGTACACGTGTGTGTGTGCACGTGTTTGTGTGTGTGTGTACACGTGTGTGTGTGTGTGTACACGTGTGGTGTTTACGTGTTTGTGTACACGTGTGTATGTGTGTGCACGTATCCGCTCTCGCATGACGAGTGTATGTTGTCGCATTAGCCCAGCGATGTCAATCCAGTAAGTCCTCCTCCTCGTCCGATAATTCATCATTAATGGGACCCAAAGCGCCACATGTCCCGTTCGGAGCAGTAATTACAAACCCCAGGGATGACATTTCTGAAATCCGGAAATAATTATTCAACTGCGAGACTATTGCCCCCCCCCACCCATCACCCCTATACAAAGATAAAGACAAAGCTCACCCGTGTAGCCTTTGGCAGACTGTCGGGGCAAGTGCTGTTCACCAGGTAAGGTTCCACCACTGAGCTATATCGTAGCTCTTTTTCAGAAGCGACCCTGGCGGTCACAAATGAGAGGCCAACGAAGGGGGCTTATCATCATCATCATCACCACGTGGGCATTTATAGGCAGCAGACAACTCGGAACGCGTGGTGACGTTGATTCTGAATGCGAAGGGGGTAATAAACCGGAGGACCCCGGAGAGAAATCCACGCGACCGCCACGGGGAGAGAGACACGCAAACTCCAAATATACAGCAGCAGGCATTGTCAGAGTTGGGATCGAACCCACGACCTCCTGCATACCAGGCGAGGTAGTGAACATCTCATAGCCACCGTGATGATGATGATGATGAGAGAGACACACAAACTCCAAATATACAGCAGCAGGGATCGTCAGGGGTCGGGATCGAACCCACGACCTCCTGTACACCAGTCGATGTAGTTAACATCTCCTAGCCACCGTGATGATGATGATGAGAGAGAGAAACACGCAAACTCCAAATATACAGCAGCAGGCGTCGTCAAAGGTGGGGATCGAACCCACGACATCCTGCACACCAGGCGAGGTAGTGAACATCTCCTAGCCACCGCGGCAGCCAAAAGACGGTAAAATCATCGCGTGGCGCTGTGAGATGCGCTGCTTCTGGGGCCGTCTGGAACGCTCTCTTCCTTCCGACATGAGGAAGCCACCGGGAACTGTGGTGTGCTTTTAAATCATCATCATCAGCTAAATTGACAAACTCACGTCGTTAGAACTGCTTCTAGTTGCTGCTATGATGAGTTTGTTTCCCTTACACCCCGCACCTCCGAATTGCACGGTTGGCTACGTACGGAGCGAAAGAAGTTCAACGTACACACACGAGGGGGGGGGGGGGGGTGGGTGGCCAGCACCACGCCCGGCCGCCTTTGGCTCTCTTTACAACAACACTGACACCAGACACTCACTTGAGGCCCGAGTAGCCCCAGGGGGCCGCCCAATCGTCACCGCACGGTTTTTTGCCGGTTACTGCGAGCGGGGAATCGGAACTCGGGTCGTGCTAACCGCTGCGCCACCGCTCTCTTTCCCGATAAACCCCCCCCCCGCCACTTCCTATTTCCACCCCCTACTCCATCCGCCCTCACCCACCGCCCCCTCCCCACCCCCATCACGTTTTCCGTGTCGCCTAATCTGGGGGAGAGCAAATTGAGTCGAATGGACGAGGGGCAAACCCTCTGGACGTTGATAACAACAACAGCGGCGGCGGCAGCAGCAGCGGCGGCGGCGGCAAACTCGATCGTCAGTAGCACCGATAGCTCTTTGAGACCTGTTCTTTTTTGGGGAGCCGATACCAAAGTACGCAAAAGAGGGAATCGAGGTTGTGCGACCCAATCTCGTCTTCGTCTGGGCAATGGAGCAAGGATCGTCTTTGTCAGCTGAACGCCTAGCGGCCGTGGCCTGATGAAGCTCGTTGCATTTACCGGCGAAACGTCGTACTCACATCGCCAATGCTGTGGATGTACGTAGGTGGTGGTGATGTTGGAACGCGCTGTGGGCTGGGTGTGTGGTCCCACAGAAACCCGCCCCTCGGTGGGGGAATCGTATAAAAGTCGGCCACCCTGAGAGCAGAGGGGCAGTTGGATCAAGCCCAAGACGAAGAACCAGTGAAGACTGAAGGGCCAGCTAGCTAGACCCTGGCACTCCTCTGACCCGCTGCCCTTCTGAGGGCCGGGCAGAGCAAGCCGGTGGTGCGAGCCCAGAGCCGCGAAGGCCGATGTCCTTTTCAGGGCCAAGATTCGTGTTGTCTGGTTTGTCGGCACCTGTCTAGAGGAGTACAACGGGGACGTGACGTCAGGTGTGCCGTTCAGCGCGATGACGTCACGTCTCCTAGGTAGGTGTACTTAAGGGAGACCCCGTGACGTGGGCGGGGTCATCTTCTTGGTTCTTTCGGTAAAGTCACGTAGAATGGAAATAATAAAATAATAAAATTAAAACATCGTACAATTATTTTATTACGTTTTATTATTTTTATTATTTCATTATTTCCATTCTACGTGACTTTACCGAAAGATTGTTTTATTATGTTTTATTTGTATTTCATTATTTCCATTCTACGTGACTTTACCGAAAGAACCAAGAAGATGAATCCCTGCAGTCACGAAAGCTTTAAATCGAAATGTAAGCGTGGTTAGTGTGGGAACGGGTAGAGTAAGCAGGGTGAAGAGGGAGCCAGTGGGTAGAGAGAGGGATCGAATGGTGAGTCTGGGGAGAAGCCGGTGGTAGTAGCCGTAGAGGTGCTCTCTCTCCGCTCGGTGGAGTCGGCAGAGTCCACGATCCGACGAGAGAGAGACCGGAGCTAGCCGGCAGGGACCCGGACTCAGAGTAGGACCCCCCTAGCCCCTGGGAGTTGTGTACCCTGCTGTGTAATATTGTTACAGCTTTAATAAGATAATTGGTTTTTTACCCTTCTATCTGGCAACACAACTGACACCTTTTTTTTACAATGAGTCATGTTTACATAGACCACAATACCTGCAGTCATAATGCAAACAAAAAACATAACTCTGATAATGTACGTGCACTGTCCTTGAAGTTGATTGGTCCACACCCGAGACAGCTTTCCGTAGAGCCTAGTCTCACATGGGTTGGACCAATGACGCCAAAAGGCGCACATTATCAGAGTTATGTTTTTTGTTTGCATTATGACTGCAGGTATTGTGGTCTATGTAAACATGACTCCTTGTATTAAGTAAACCCGTAAAAACAAAGTTTTTCACTATAAATCCTTTATATGCGTGGCGGCTAGAGTCCTCTCGTCCTCTGGCTTGAGATGGCTGCCACCTATGGGTCAGATTATTGCATTGCACCATTAAGCAATTGGTAATTACATATAATATTTTTGTCCTAAAAAGTGTAAAATTTTGGAATTTTTTTTCACGAACATTAACTGTCACGCACAACGAGTCTGTGTGGAAAATGTCAGCTCGATTGGATCACGGGAAGTGGGTTAAAAAACGACCGAAAGATTTGCACGGTCCTAAGCAAGCAAGCGAACTTAATATAAAGGATTTAACAAGTAAACCCGTAAAAACAACGTTTTTCACTATAAATCCTTTATATGCGTGGCGGATAGAGTCTTCTCGTCCTCTGGCTTGAGATGGCTGCCACCTATGGGTCAGATGATTGTCTGCCAGTATTAAGCAATTGGTAATTACATATTTAATTTGTTTTCCCTAAACAGTGTAAAATTTTGGGAAAAAAATTTCATGAAAATTAATTGTCACACACAACGAGTCTGTGTGGAAAATGTCAGCTCGATTGGATCACGGGAAGTGGGTTAAAAAACGAGCGAAAGATTTGCACGGTCGTAAGCAAGCACGCAAGCACGCAAGCAAGCAAGCGAACTTAATATAAAGGATTTTAAAAAAAAGGTGTCAGTTTTGTTGCCAAATAGAAGGGTAAAAAACCAATTATCATATTTTTTTTACTGGCAAATGAGGTTACAATGGTGTAAAAACTTTGACAAACCCTGGCGAAAGCCCTTAACTTACCTTCGTCTCCGAGTGCGTCCGTCGGAACTTCTCTACACCTGTGCAGAAGCTGGGCCAGGTCAGTTCGTCTCCTTGAGAGGTGGATCGTAGGATAGAGCGAAGTAGGAGAGTTAACTTGGGGCGTTCACTGGGGAATCACTTCCCTCGCTCGAACGGGTGAAGAGGCCCCTTACCTCTGCGAGTGTGAGCTGTTGAGTTGAGAATAACAAATACGTGTTGCCTCAAGTTCAGCCGTCTCTGGCGCAGAGGTCGCAAACGGGTTTTGATTCCTTACCCGTACCCGTACCCGGCCGCACCAGGGTCGCAAACGGGTACCCGTACGCGTACCCGGCCGGGTACGGGTAGCCGTTCCCTACCCGTACCCGTACCCTACGCGAAATGAGTGACAAACGGTTACTCACCAGTGACTCACGGCCTACCCGTACCCGGCCGCACCAGGGTCGCAAACGGCTACCCGTACTCGTACCCGGCCGGGTACGGGTAGCCGGGTATCGGGTAGGGTACGGGTATCGGGTACCCGGTTGCGAACTCTGCTCTGGCGTCATGCAAGGCCACTACACATACATTATGTGTGCTCTTTGGTTCTTTCGGTAAAGTCACGTAGGTATCAAATAACATTAAAATAAATCACGACGTTTCGGGCGCTTGTGTTGCGCCCGAAACGTCGTGATTTGTTTTATTTTATGTTTCTACCCACGTTACTTTACCGAAAGAACCAACGAGTATGGATTCCTGCACTCACGAAAGCTTCATATGAACATTATGGATGATTGATTGATTGATAAAACAAAAAAACTGTGAATAACCCAAGCATTCGTGGATGAATCTGTGACTTAAAAGCTTTCGTGACTACAGGCATACGAGTTCTATGGGTCTATCGGTAAAGCCACGTAGATATAAAAATATTTAAAAAATATCACGACGTTTCGATCGCAACACAAGCGATCGTCTTCAGATGAGAAGAGAGAAAGCAGCAGCTTGTGTTGCGATCGAAACGTCGTGATATCTTTTTATATTGTTATGCTGCAAGGTGACACTGACGGCTGCTCTGTGCTGCTTCCAGTGTTCAGGGGCCTGCTCAAGGCGCGGCTCCGGCTGGAGCACGCCATGTACCACACGCACGTGTCGGTGATGTGCGCGTCTTCTTCGAACGCTGGGGAGCCGGACAAGCCCCCCTCTCTGCACCAGCGTGGACGGCACCCTCGTGGTGTTCACCTTCTGAAGCGCTCGCTCGTCACCGTGGCGTGCGCGATGACCACCACCACCACCACCACCACCACCACAATCATCACCACCACTACAACCACCACCACAACCACCACCACTACAACCACCACCACAACCACCACCACCACAACCACCACCACCACCACAATCATCACCACCACCACTACAACCACCACCACAACCACCACCACTACAACCACCACCACAACCACCACCACTACAACCACCACCACAACCACCACCACCACAACCACCACCACCACCACCACAACCACCACCACCACGTGACTTTTATTTCGTGTTGTGCGCGCTGCATTTAGCGCCACAGCGCGTGGATTTATAGCGATTGTTTATTTGTGTTGCTGGTGACTTTGTGTGTTTCGTATCGGAATCGCCTCCAGTGCTGTTGCTGCCGGCGGCAATAAAAGTTGTTTAAAAGTAAAAAGTCTCTCCATCTCTAAATCCCTCTCTCCATCCCTCTCTCTCCTCTCGTCTCTGACTTTTTTTCTGGTTGTAATCGCCGAAACGCAGCATCTGTGGACGCAGGAGAACAAAGATCTACGATTTTCCATCCCCTCCACCCACCCTCCTCCTCTTCTTCCACCTCCTCCTCCTCCCACCATTGGCCCCGCCGTGACCCCCACCCTCCCTCCTCCACCCCGGTGTAGCCTCCAACGGAGTGTTGGGGCGAGCGCTTGTGAAGCGATGATGAAGCTACGATGAAGGTAAAGGAACGCTTCGATCTAAGCCGCGGGTGGCGTACGTACGGTGCGAAAGAAGTTAGACGTGTGAACATGCATAGAGGCCCATAGACTCGTCACACAGAGACCCGTGGACTCGTCACATGGAGACCCATGGACTCATGACACAGAGACCCATGGACTCATCACACTGAAATCCATGGACTCATCACACAGAGACCCATGGACTCATCAAACAGAGACCCATGGACTCATCATACAGAGACCCATGGACTCATCACACAGAGACCCATGGACTCATCACACAGAGACCCATAGACTCGTCACACGAAGACCCATAGACTCATCACACAAACACCCATGGACTAATCACATGGAGAACCATGGACTCATCACACAGAGACCCATGGACTCATCACACGGAGAGCCATGGACTCATCACACAGAGACCCATGGACTCATCACACAGAGACCCATAGACTCATCACACAGAGACCCATGGACTCATCACACAGAGACCCATGGACTCATCACAGAGAGACCCATAGACTCGTCACACAGAGACCCATAGACTCATCACAGAGAGCCATGGACTCATCACACAGAGACCCATGAACTCATCACAGAGAGACCCATAGACTCGTCACACAGAGACCCATGGACTCATCAAACAGAGACCCATGGACTCATCACACTGCATCGTGCGCTTTCAATTGCACTTTCTGCGCCCGTCTGGAATACTCTTCCATCCGATATTAGGAACGCTACGTGGAGCTGTGATACACTTTTAAATCATCATCATCTTGATTGACAAACTCATTTCTTTAGAACTGCATCTTGTTGTTGTTGTGTTTAGTGTTGTTGTCCTTCGTCCCGTACCTCCGATTAGCATGGTTGGCTATGTACGGTGCGAAATAATTTCAACAAACATACATGGACTAACATAGATTACCATTGACTCACAGAGAGTACCATAGACTCATACAGAGTACCATAGACTCACACAGAGACCCATCGACTCACGCAGAGATCCATAGACTTATACAGAGTTCCATAGACTCACACAGATACCCATCGACTCACACAGAAACCCATAGACTCACACAGAGATCCATAAACTCACACAGATACCCATAGACTCACACAGAGACCCAAAAAACCACACAGAGACCAATCGACTCACACAGAGACCCATAAACTCACACAAAGACCCATAGACTCACACAGAGACCCATATACTCACACAGAGACCCATCGATTCACACAGAGACCCATAAACTCACACAGAGACCCATAGACTCACACAGAGACCCATCGATTCACACGGAGACCCCTAAACTCACACAGAGACCCAAAGACTCACACAGAGACCCATAGACTCACAGAGACCCATAGGCTCATCACAGAGACCCATAGACTCACACAGAGACCCATCGACTCACACAGAGACTTATTTCTTCAGAACAGCTTTTTGAGTTTCGTTTGTTATGTGTGTGTCCCCCCTCGGCACCTCTGGTGACGGAGGTTGGCTACGTACGGTGCGAAAGAAGTTCGACGCAAACGCACGAACGACTCGCCAACAAAACTCCGGCGAGTGGCGAGTTCGGTCCACGCCGGCGACGACGACGACGACAGCAGCAACGTTCAGGCGACGTTCAGGCGACGTCCGCACAGCAACGCATTGCCAGAAAGCAGTGGCCGGGCATCGTAACGGGAGCCACGTGGGCCCTGTTCTACAGAGTGAGTGGAGTTTGTATGATCTCCTCCTGTTCTACAGAGTGAGTTGAGTTTGTGTGATCTCCCCCTGTTCTACAGAGTGAGTGGAGTTTGTGTGATCTCCTCCTGGTCTACAGAGTGAGTGAGTGGAGTTTGTGTGATCTCCCCCTGTTCTACAGAGTGAGTGAGTGAGTGGAGTTTGTGTGATCTCCCCCTGGTCTACAGAGTGAGTGGAGTTTGTGTGATCTCCCCCTGTTCTACGGAGTGAGTGGAGTTTGTGTGATCTCCCCCTGTTCTACAGAGTGAGTGGAGTTTGTGTGATCTCCCCCTGTTCTACGGAGTGAGTGGAGTTTGTGTGATCTCCTCCTGTTCTACAGAGTGAGTGGAGTTTGTGTGATCTCCCCCTGTTCTACAGAGTGAGTGGAGTTTGTGTGATCTCCCCCTGTTCTACAGAGTGAGTGAGTGGAGTTTGTGTGATCTCCCACTGTTCTACAGAGTGAGTGGAGTTTGTGTGATCTCCCCCTGTTCTACGGAGTGAGTGGAGTTTGTGTGATCTCCCCCTGTTCTACAGAGTGAGTGGAGTTTGTGTGATCTCCCCCTGTTCTACAGAGTGACTGAGTGGAGATTGTGTGATCTCCCCCTGTTCTCCGGAGTGAGTGTGTGGAGTTTGTGTGATATCCCCCTGTTCTACAGAGTGAGTGAGTGGAGTTTGTGTGATTTCTCCTTGTTCTACAGAGTGAGAGAGTAGAGTTTGCGTGATCTTCCCCTGTTCTACAGAGTGAGTGAGTAGAGTTTGTATGATCTCCCCCTGTTTTACAGAGTGAGTGGAGTTTGTATGATCTCCCCTGTTCTACAGAGGGAGTGGAGTTTGTGTGATTTCCCCCTGTTCTACAGAGTGAGTGGAGTTTGTATGATCTCCCCTGTTCTACAGAGTGAGTGAGTGGAGTTTGTGTGATCTCCCCCTGTTCTACAGAGTGAGTGAGTGGAGTTTGTGTGATCTCCCCCTGTTCTACAGAGTGAGTGAGTGGAGTTTGTGTGATCTCCCCCTGTTCTACAGAGTGAGTGAGTGGAGTTTGTGTGATCTCCCCCTGTTCTACAGAGTGAGTGGAGTTTGTGTGATCTCCCCCTGTTCTACAGAGTGAGTGGAGTTTGTGTGATCTCCCCCTGTTCTACAGAGTGAGTGGAGTTTGTGTGATCTCCCCCTGTTCTACAGAGTGAGTGAGTGAGTGGAGTTTGTGTGATCTCCCCCTGTTCTACAGAGTGAGTGAGTGGAGTTTGTGTGATCTCCCCCTGTTCTACAGAGTGAGTGGAGTTTGTGTGATCTCCCCCCTGTTCTCCAGAGTGAGTGGAGTTTGTGTGATCTCCCCCTGTTCTACAGAGTCAGTGTGAGTGAGTGGAGTTTGTGTGATCTCCCCCTGTTCTACAGAGTGAGTGAGTGGAGTTTGTGTGATCTCCCCCTGTTCTACAGAGTGAGTGGAGTTTGTGTGATCTCCCCCTGTTCTACAGAGTGAGTGAGTGGAGTTTGTATGATCTCCCCCTGTTCTACAGAGTGAGTGAGTGGAGTTTCTGTGATCTCCTCCTGGTCTACAGAGTGAGTGAGTGGGATTTGTGTGATCTCCCCTTGTTCTACAGAGTGAGTGAGTGGAGTTTGTGTGATCTCCCCCTGTTCTACAGAGTGAGTGGAGTTTGTGTGATCTCCTCCTGGTCTACAGAGTGAGTGAGTGGAGTTTGTGTGATCTCCCCTTGTTCTACAGAGTGAGTGAATGGAGTTTGTGTGATCTTCCCCTGTTCTACAGAGTGAGTGAGTGGAGTTTGTGTGATCTCCCCCTGTTCTACAGAGTGAGTGAGTGGAGTTTCTGTGATCTCCTCCTGGTCTACAGAGTGAGTGAGTGGGATTTGTGTGATCTCCCCTTGTTCTACAGAGTGAGTGAGTGGAGTTTGTGTGATCTCCCCCTGTTCTACAGAGTGAGTGGAGTTTGTGTGATCTCCTCCTGGTCTACAGAGTGAGTGAGTGGAGTTTGTGTGATCTCCCCTTGTTCTACAGAGTGAGTGAATGGAGTTTGTGTGATCTTCCCCTATTCTACAGAGCGAGTGAGTGGAGTTTGTGTGATCTCCCCCCTGTTATACAGAGCGAGTGAGTGGAGTTTGTGTGATCTCCCCCTGTTCTACAGAGTGAGTGAGTGGAGTTTGTGTGATCTCCCCTGTTCTCCAGATTGAGTGGAGTTTGTGTGATCTCCCCTTGTTCTACACAGAGTGAGTGAGGAGTTTGTGTGATCTCCCCCTGTTCTACAGAGTGAGTGAGTGGAGTTTGTGTGATCTCCCCCTGTTCTCCAGAGTGAGTGGAGTTTGTGTGATCTCCCCCTGTTCTACAGAGTGAGTGGAGTTTGCATGGTCTCCTCCTGTTCTGCAGGTAAGGCCCACCTGAGCTGTTTAGCTGTTTTTCGGAAGGGACCTGGCCACAAATGACAGCTCAACGTAGTGGTGGCTTGTCGTGTGCGAATGTAGAGCAGCAGCCGGACACGGAGAAAGATCCACGCGACCACGGGCGGGAGAGAGAGACACGCAAACTCCACATACACAGCAGCAGGCGTCAGGGTCCGGAGTGAACCCACGACCTCCTGTACACCAGGCGAGGTGGTTAACATCTCACCACAGGGAGAGAGAGAGACACGCAAACTCCAAATATACAGCAGCAGGCGTCAGGGTCCGGAGTGAACCCACGACCTCCTGTACACCAGGCGAGGTAGTTAACATCTCACCACAGGGAGAGAGAGACACGCAAACTCCAAATACACAGCAGCAGGCGTCAGGGTCCGGAGTGAACCCACGACCTCCTGTACACCAGGCGAGGTGGTTAACATCTCCTAGCCACCGCTGCACCCCAAATACACGCTTGCCCCTATACAATGTATGCAGTACATCGTGTACACAACATCACCTTTGTAATCATACACACGCACAAAGGCAAAGATCTCCCTATAGCCTCAACAGACTGTTGGGGCAAGTGTTGTTAGCGAAATAGGTGGGTGGCCAGCACCACGCCCGGCCGCCTTTGTCTCCCCCAGTGGCGATGTTTACTACACAGCGCACCAGGTACTCATTTGAGGCTGAGTCGACCTAGGGGAGGAGTCCCGAGGACCTGGTCAGATATTTGTAACGGACTTGGCGGCCAGGTTTGGTAGCGCTTTGCGCTAACCGCTGCGCCACCGCTCCCCACACGCATACATATAGCGAAGACAAAGATCCCCCGTGTAGCCTCTAACAGACTGTCGGGGCAAGTGCTGTTAGCGTGTAGCTGCAGCGCCTATGAAGGAGACAAAGACAAAGATCCCCCGTGTAGCCTCTAACAGACTGTCGGGGCAAGTGCTGTTAGCGAGTAGCTGCAGCGCCTATGAAGGAGACAAAGACAAAGATCCCCCGTGTAGCCTCTAACAGACTGTCGGGGCAAGTGCTGTTAGCGAGTAGCAGCAGTACCTGCGAAATGCCGGCACTAGCGACTCCTTTGTTTTAGGCATCGGGTACTCATTTGAGGCTGAGCCGACCTAAGGGAGTCCCGGGGAAAAGCACCACTTGTGTTGATGGCCGTGAGCGGGAGTCGAGATCTGGTAGCTGGGCTCGTAGCGCAATGCGCTAACCATTGCGCCACCGCTCACCATATACATGCACACACATAAATATACACACACACACATGCACATATACACAAGACAAAGATCCCCCGTGTAGCCTCTAACAGACTGTTGGGGCGAGTGCTGTTAGCGAGCACCTATGAAGGCCGGCACGGCACACGAGGGGGTGGGTGGCCAGCACCACGCCCGGCCGCCTTTGTCTCCCCATTGGCGATGTTTTTACACACCGCACCGGGTGCTCATTTAAGGCTGAGTCGATCTAGGGGAGGCCCAGTACCAGTTCACACGGACACACGGACACACGCGTACACACACACGCCTTTACACACGCGCGCGTACACACACACTTGTACACACACGTGTATACACACACACTTGTACACACACACATACACACGCGTACACACACACATACACACGTGTACACACACGTGTACAAACACACACGCGTACAAACACGTGTACACACACGCGGACACACGCGTACACACACACACGCGTACACACACACACACGCGTACACACACACACGCGTACACACACACACGCGGACACACACGCGTACACACACACACGCGGACACACACGCGTACACACACACACGTGTACACACACGCGGACACACACGCGGACACACGCGTACACACACACACGCGTACACACACACACGCGTACACACACGCGGACACACACGCGGACACACGCGTACACACACACACGCGTACACACACACACACGCGTACACACACACACGCGTACACACACACACGCGGACACACACGCGTACACACACACACGTGTACACACACACACGTGTACACACACGCGTACACACACACACGTGTACACACACACACGCGGACACACACGCGGACACACGCGTACACACACACACGCGTACACACACACACGCGTACACACACACACGCGGACACACACGCGGACACACGCGTACACACACACACGCGTACACACACACACACGCGTACACACACACACGCGTACACACACACACACGCGTACACACACACACGCGTACACACGCGTACACACACACATGCGTACACACACGCGTACACACACACACGCGTACACACGCGTACACACACACACGCGTACACACACGCACGCGTACACACACACACGTGCACACACACACACGCGGACACACACGCGTACACACACACACGTGTACACACGCGTACACACACACACGCGTGTCGCTAGCTGCGTATCGGCCACCAGAACCCCAAAACAACCTCAGTGACGAGCGGGCCTCCTTCCACAAGCACCACCACCACCCACCTCCCCTAGGTGGACTCAGCCCTAAACGAGCGCACTGTGGCCTGGCGCGGTGTGTGTGGGTCCAAACACGATCCCACCCGGTTCGAGCGGTCGTTCCCTCGCTTCTTCGTGAGCGACTCTTCAACTAGCAGCACTTGACCTCCCCCCCCCCCCAACATTCTGTCGAGGCTAGAACTAAACTAAAACTAAAGTACATGATTCATTAGAACGTGTCCTTTATTTTTTTTTTTTAACCGGGCCCAAATGCTGAGCTATTTAATAGCTCGTTTCGAGAAGCGACGCTGGCGATCACAAATGATGTCCCACCATCATCATCACCATCACGCGGGCGTTTATAGCGGTAGCCAAATCATTCTGAAGGCGCCGTTGATGTCGGTTCCAAATGTGGAGGGGAGGAGGGGACTCGGATGAGCTCGGAGAAAAATCCACGCGACCACGGGTGGATGGAGAGAGACACGCAAACTTCAAATATACAGCAGCAGGCGTCGTCAGGGGTCAGGATCGAACCCACGACCTCCTGCACACCGGGCGAGGTAGTTAACATCTCCTAGCCACCGTGATGATGATGAGAGAGAGACACGCAAACTCCAAATATACAGTAGGTGTCGTCAGGGGTAGGGATCGAACCCACGACCTCCTGTAGACCAGGCGAGGTAGTTAACATCTCCTAGCCACCGTGATGATGATGATGATGATGATAGAAAGACACGCAAACTCCAAATATACAGCAGGTGTCGTCAGGGGTAGGGATCGAACCCGCGACCTCCTGTACACCAGGCGAGGTAGTTAACATCTCCTAGCCACCGTGATGATGATGATAGAGAGACACGCAAACTCCAAAAATACAGCAGCAGGCGTCGTCAGGGGTCAGGATCGAACCCACGACCTCCTGTACACCAGGCGAGGTAGTCAACATCTCCTAGCCACCGTGATAATGATGATGAGAGAGAGAGACACGCAAACTCCAAATACACAGCAGCAGGCGTCGTCAGGGTCCGGATCGAACCCACGACTTCCTGTAGACCAGGCGAGGTAGTTAACATCTCCTAGCCATCATGATGATGATGATGATGATAGAGAGACACACAAACTTCAAATATACAGCAGCAGGCGTCGTCAGGGTCCGGATCGAACCCACGACCTCCTGTACACCAGGCGAGGTAGTCAACATCTCCTAGCCACCGTGATGATGATGATGAGAGAGACACGCAAACTCCAAATATACAGCAGCAGGCGTCGTCAGGGTCCGGATCGAACCCACGACCTCCTGTACACCAGGCGAGGTAGTCAACATCTCCTAGCCACCGTGATGATGATGAGAGAGAGACACGTAAACTCCAAATATACAGCAGCAGGCAACGTCAGGGTTCGAACCCACGACGACCTCCTGCACACCAGGCGAGGTAGTGCAGAGCTGTGTAGGGGGCGGGGTGTGGGGGGGGGGGGGTGCCGAGGAGGAAAGGGGGGCCGAAAGGGGGGCCCCTGCGTCACTCACCATCCACCAGGTCCGAGCCGAGATGTCGTAGCATAGTTGCCACTTCACCGGTCCGTCGGCTGCAGTAGCTGCGTGCCGAGACATCATCGCGGGCAGCAGCAGCGGCGAGTGAGTGGGTGGGTGGGTGAGTAGGTGGGTGAGTGGGTAGGTGGGTGAGTAGGTGGGTGAGTGGGTAGGTGGGTGAGTGAGTTGGTGAGTGAGTGAGTGAGTGGGTGAGTAGGTGGGTGAGTGGGTAGGTGGGTGAGTAGGTGGGTGAGTGAGTAGGTGGGTGAGTGGGTAGGTGAGTTGGTGAGTGAGTGAGTGAGTGGAGTGAGTGGGTGAGTGAGTGTTTGAGTTGTGCGGTAAGTGAGTGGTTGTGTGAGTGGGTGAGTGAGTGAGCGGGTGAGTGAGTGGGTGGGTGAGTGAGTGAGTGGGTGAGTGAGTGGGTGGGTAAGTGAATGGAGTGAGTGGTGAGTGAGTGAGTCTGTTTGTGAGTGAGTGTGTGAGTGAGTGTGTGAGTGAGTGAGCGTGTGAATGAGTAGACTGGGTGAGTGGTGAGTGAGTGAGCGTGTGAGTGAGTGAGTAGAGTGGGTGAGTGAGTGGTGAGTGAGTGAGTGGAGTGAGTTCGATTGAGCCAAGAGGAGGGAGCGGAGCGGAGCGAGCGAGTTGCGATCGGATGTGCTGTGGAGACCCAAACAATATGAACTCAGATTCGTCTTCTCTCTGTTGTTGTTGTTGATGTTGTGCTGCTGTTGTTGTTGTTGCTGCTGCTGCAAAAGTGGCGGTTCGGACACGGAGGTGGAGAGTTGAACCAATGGGTAAATCTGGCAGACAGCAAAAAATACCGAGGGGGGTGGGAGGTGGGGGGGTAGAGCGAGGTGGGTGGGTTGGGTGTGGGGAGAGAGAGAGAGAGTTGCGTTACGGCAGTCGCCTTGGGTCAGGCAGTCAGTCGGTCAGCGAGACACACACACACACAGACAAATGGCTATAGCCGGCACGGGCTATTTAGTCGGTCAGCCAGATCGATAACCAGCTGGTCAACAAAGCGGTCAATCAGTAAAGTCACACGGTCGGCTGAATCGTTGATCAGCCGGCCCGCTGGGCAGTCGGTCGGTGACTCGGGACGATCACGACGGACCGAGTGAGTGGGGCGGTCCAAAGAAAATCGGCCGTCCGCTCGCTCGCGGAGCGCGTCGGCCGCTCAATCGGTTCGGAGACTTCTCCGTGACTCGGGGCTCAGCCGGGCGTCAGGGGGTCTGGCCGCGAGGCGGTCCGGTCGGTCGGTCAGACAGGAGGGGGGCGACTGCCGGCGGTCCTGGCGAAGCGCACTGCGGGAAAACGACAAACGCCGCCGCCGTGCGAGCGAGCGAGCGAGCGAGCGGGAGGGACCCCGAACTAATCTCGAGCCGCTCAGCCCCCTCGCGACGAGTCACGTCGCCTCGCCGCCTTTAGCGCGAGCCTACCGGGTGGCTGGCCCGCTCAGGCAGCCAGTCAGCCAGTCAGTCAGACAATTAACCAATCATTCAGCCAGCCAGTCAGCCAAACAGCCGAGCCGGCCGGCTCACGCAAATCAAACAATCAGCCAGCCAGTCAGACAGCCAGTCAGTCAGTCAGACAATTAACCAATCAGCCAGCCAGTCAGACCACCAGTCAGTCAAACAATCAAACAATCAGCCAGCCAGTCAACCAGTCAGTCAGTCAAACAATCAACCAATCAGCCAGCCAGTCAGCCAGTCAGTCAGCCAGTCAGTCAGACAATTAACCAATCAGCCAGCCAGTAAGACCACCAGTCAGTCAGACAATCAACCAATCAGCCAGACAGTCAGACAGCCAGTCAGTCAGACAATTAACCAATCAGCCAGCCAGTCAGACCACCAGTCAGTCAAACAATCAAACAATCAGCCAGCCAGTCAACCAGTCAGTCAGTCAAACAATCAACCAATCAGCCAGCCAGTCAGCCAGTCAGTCAGCCAGTCAGTCAGACAATTAACCAATCAGCCAGCCAGTAAGACCACCAGTCAGTCAGACAATCAACCATTCAGCCAGACAGTCAGACAGCCAGTCAGTCAGACAATTAACCAATCAGCCAGCCAGTCAGACCACCAGTCAGTCAAACAATCAAACAATCAGCCAGCCAGTCAACCAGTCAGTCAGTCAAACAATCAACCAATCAGCCAGCCAGTCAGCCAGTCAGTCAGCCAGTCAGTCAGACAATTAACCAATCAGCCAGCCAGTAAGACCACCAGTCAGTCAGACAATCAACCATTCAGCCAGACAGTCAGACAGCCAGTCAGTCAGACAATTAACCAATCAGCCAGCCAGTCAGACCACCAGTCAGTCAAACAATCAAACAATCAGCCAGCCAGTCAACCAGTCAGTCAGTCAAACAATCAACCAATCAGCCAGCCAGTCAGCCAGTCAGTCAGCCAGTCAGTCAGACAATTAACCAATCAGCCAGCCAGTAAGACCACCAGTCAGTCAGACAATCAACCAATCAGCCAGACAGTCAGACAGCCAGTCAGTCAAACAATCAACCAATCAGCCAGCCAGTCAGCCAGTCAGTCAGCCAGTCAGTCAGACAATTAACCAATCAGCCAGCCAGTAAGACCACCAGTCAGTCAGACAATCAACCAATCAGCCAGACAGTCAGACAGCCAGTCAGTCAGACAATTAACCAATCAGCCAGGCAGTCAGACAGCCAGTCAGTCAGTAAAACAATCAACCAATCAGCCAGCCAGTCAGACAGCCAGTCAGCCAGTGTGTCAATTAACCAGCGAGTCATTCGGTTACTTCGTGTAAAAGTGAGAACATTCAACGAACGAACCAATCAACGTATCAGTCAGTCAGTCAAATCAATCAGTTAGCCAGTCAGCCAATCAGTCAGTCACACGATCAACAAATCAGCCAGCC
>NW_027613979.1:25000-31217 GCF_965212315.1 Lampetra planeri
ACCTGTGTGTGTGTACCTGTTTGTGTGTACCTGTGTGTGTGTACCTGTGTGTGTGTGTACCTGTGTGTGTACCTGTGTGTGTGAGTGTGCACCTGTGTGTGTGTACTTGTGTGTGTGTACCTGTGTGTGTGTATACCTGTGTGTGTGTACCTGTGTGTGTGTATACCTGTGTGTGTGAGTGTGCACCTGTGTGTGTGTACCTGTTTGTGTGTACCTGTGTGTGTGTACCTGTGTGTGTGTGTGTACCTGTGTGTGTACCTGTGTGTGTGAGTGTGCACCTGTGTGTGTGTACTTGTGTGTGTGTACCTGTGTGTGTGTACCTGTGTGTGTGTATACCTGTGTGTGTGTGTACCTGTGTGTGTGTACCTGTGTGTGTGTGTGTACCTGTGTGTGAGTGGGTGTATGTGTACCTGTGTGTGAGTGTGTACCTGTGTGTGTGTGTACCTGTGTGTGAGTGTGTGTGTGTACCTGTGTGTGTGTACCTGTGTGTGTGTACCTGTGTGTGTGTACCTGTGTGTGAGTGTGTGTGTATACGTGTGTGAGTGTGTGTGTACCTGTGTGTGTGTACCTGTGTGTGTGTACCTGTGAGTGTGTGTGTACCTGTGTGTGAGTGTGTGTGTACCTGTGTGTGTATGTGAGTGTGTGTGTGAGTGTGTGTATGTGTGTACCTGTGTGTGAGTGTGTGTGTGTACCTGTGTGTGAGTGTGTGTGTACCTGTGTGTGTATGTGAGTGTGTGTGTGAGTGTGTGTGTGTGAGTGTGTGAGTGTACCTGTGTGTGTGTACCTGAGTGTGTGTGAGTGTGTGTGTATCTGTGTGTGTGTGTACCTGTGTGTGTATGTGTGTGAGTGTGTGTGTGTGTACCTGTGTGTGTGTACCTGTGTGTGTGTACCTGTGTGGGGAGCGGTGGTGTAGTGGTTAGCGCTACGCTGCGCTACGAACCCGGCGACCCGAGTTCGATTCCCGCTCACGGCAAAGACCAGTGACGATTATCTGAACTGGTCACGGGCCTCCCCTAGGTCGACTCAGCCTCAAATGAGTACCTGATGCGGTTTGTAAACACCGCCACTCGGGAGAGAAAGGCGACCGGGCGTGGTGCTGGCCCATGTCCCTTGAGACCAGGACCTACTGTGGAGCTGATCTGCCCACTGACCATCGACTTGTCATCTGTAAGATGCGCCGTCCATTCTTCCACTCCGGTGGTGGGTGTCCATCCAGGACCCCATTCAAACCCATAGTGGCATTGTCTCAGATAGCTGATGAAAGTTGCAAGCGAGAATTCATAATAGCTTGCGGCTGGGGTTGACATCGTCCCCCACTCCTCCTGATGTCGAGGGGAAATGGGCGATGTTTAGGACTGTGGCTCATGAAGCTGCAATGGCTGCTTTGGGTACATGGTCCAGACCTCCTCAGAGATCCTGGCTGACAGAGGAGGTGTTAAGGCTGGCTGAGAAAAAGCGACAGGCCCACTCTCATCGTCTACAGCATCCCACGTCAGAGAATTAGGGGCTTACCGCAGCCTTCGCTCGGAGGTTTGGAGAGCCGTGAGACGCTGCAAGGATGGGTGGTGGTCGCATGTTGCTGAGGACATGGAGTCTGCCTCAGTGGTCCGCGATCACAAATCGCTCTTTAATCCCATCAACAAAGTAACCTGCAGTGCCACACATATCACTATCATTCGGGGAAAGAACGGTGATCCAATCTCCGACCACCAGGAACAAGTTTGCAGATTTGACGAGTATTTCTGTGAGGTCCGGGGGAGGGGAAATTCCTCAGCCTGGACAACATTGTGGGACAAAGTGGGGATGACCCTGCTGAGGCTGCGGTGCCTCAAATATTGGAAGAAGTCACCCCCTGTGAGTGGCTGGCTGAGGTGCCATCTATTGAGGAAGTACTAAAGGCGATCCAGAGTCTGAGACCAGGAAAGGCACCGGGCTGAGATGATCTCCCAAGCGAAATGATGAGGGAGGGTGATGTTTGTGCACAGACTGCCCTACATGACATCTTAACAACAGTCTGGATTGGAAAGATGCCCTGGTGGTCCCCATCTTAAGAAGGGGGACCGCACAGACTGTAACAACTACAGGGGCATCTCAGTCCTCAGTGTGCTGGGAAAGATCCTGGCAAAGATTATCAAACATCGCCTTGCCAGAGAGGCTTGCGGAGCCCCAATGTGGTTTCAGGAAAGGGCGGTCCTGCACAGATGCCATATTTTCTGTCCGTCTGCTACAGCAGAGGTGTAGGGAATTCCAACAAGAGCTACATCTCTGCTTTATTGACCTGGCCAAGGCCTATGCTACCATCAGTTGGACTGGGCTCTGAGTTGTTCTTCGTGTTTTCGGAGTCCCTGACCCTCTGCTCACGATCATTAAGGACCTTCATGATGGTGAGCGGGCCCAGGTAAAACTACGTGGCCGGGAGTTGGAGCCATTCCCTGTTCACTTTGGGGTGCGACAGGGATGTCCTCTGGCTCCCACATTATTTAACATCTATTTCGACCACGTAGTTCGTGAAGCCTTCAATAGCTGTACCGGAATAATTTCCATCTGGTACAGATACAATGGGAGGCTGATCGATGCCCGGGTGCGGTCAAGGGATGGCTCCCTATTGCTCAACCACGTTATGTATGCCGATGATCTGGTAATTGCTGCTCACAGCGGAGCAGTTGGAGGTGCTGCTGTTAAACCTGGAGCTTGTCACTAAAAGGTGGGAACTTACCATCAGCCCCCACCAAAACAAAGCACCTGCCTGGGTGTTTTGTACCATCGGACATTCCACCCCCACAACTCCCAATCGGTGATGGGACAGTTGTGGAGAGAGTGGAAAGTTTCCCATACCTGGGCAGTGTGCTCATGACCAGCTCTGGTTTAACAGCAGAAGTCTCACTCCGAATCAGTCGAGCGGCAATATATTTCCACCGGTTGCGTAATGCTGAGTGAAAGCTACCTGGTCTGTCGCTCCACACGAAGCTTCAGGTCTTTCTCGGCCACGGTCATTCCTCCCTTCTCTACGCTTGCGAAACGTGGACCCCCCTAGTGGAGCATCTTCGCCGGTTAGAAACATCTAGGCTGGCATGCCTACGATCCATCCTGGGTTTAACCAGGCTGGATTGTGTGAGGCGCTCACAAATCCTCGAAAGATCTGGGCAAAGTTCCATCGGTGAGCTCCTCCGACAGGCAAGGCTGCGTTGGCTGGGTCATGTAGCCCGATGCCCAGCCATCGCATGCCCAAACAGCTTTTGTTCGGCCGCATCGAGGGGGCTAAACGGCGCGGCACGGGCTAGATACGAGATGGGAGTGATGTGGTACAGGAGGACGTGGAGCTGAGTGGACTTGCCGATGACTGGTACCAGCGGTGTCAAGATCGGCCTCTGTGGAGGAGGCTCGTGAAGGGACGCCACTGGCCAGTTGGAGGCAGTCGCCCCTCCAACAACAACGGAGGGCGGAGGAGCGACGCTCACAACAACGAGCGGAGCGCCGGGTGGCTAAAGCACAGCAAGTTGGCACAGTAGGGGGCACAGGGTGGTGCATCAGCCAGTCATCTCGGTCATCTCGGTCAGTCGACCCGTGGCACCTGGGTCTGCCCCGTGACCTCCTGCCAGCGGGCGTTCGACACTTCACGTGGCCTCAAGGTGCACATGGCCTGGCACAAGCGTCGTGGTGACGTCACCGCCACTTAGTGGCGAATGGCGGTTGTTGTGTGTGAGTGTACCTGTGTGTGTACCTGAGTGTGTGTGAGTGTGTGTGTATCTGTGTGTGTGTGTGTACCTGTGTGTGTATGTGATTGTGTGTGTGAGTGTGTGTACCTGTGTGTGTGTACCTGTGTGGGGAGCGGTGGTGTAGTGGTTAGCGCTACGCTGCGCTACGAACCCGGCGACCCGAGTTCGATTCCCGCTCACGGCAAAGACCAGTGACGATTATCTGAACTGGGTCACGGGCCTCCCCTAGGTCGACTCAGCCTCAAATGAGTACCTGATGCGGTTTGTAAACATCGCCACTCGGGAGAGAAAGGCGACCGGGCGTGGTGCTGGCCCATGTCCTTGAGACCAGGACCTACTGTGGAGCTGATCTGCCCACTGACCATCGACTTGTCATCTGTAAGATGCGCCTGCCATTCTTCCACTCCGGTGGTGGGTGTCCATCCAGGACCCCATTCAAACCCATAGTGGCATAGTTTCAGCTAGCTGATGAAAGTTGCAAGCGAGAATTCATAATAGCTTGCGGCTGGGGTTGGCATCGTCCCCCACTCCTCCTGATGTCGAGGGGAAATGGGCGATGTTTAGGACTGTGGCTCATGAAGCTGCAATGGCTGCTTTGGGTACATGGTCCAGACCTCCTCAGAGATCCTGGCTGACAGAGGAGGTGTTAAGGCTGGCTTAGAAAAAGCGACAGGCCCACTCTCATCGTCTACAGCATCCCACGTCAGAGAATTAGGGGCTTACCGCAGCCTTCGCTCGGAGGTTTGGAGAGCCGTGAGGCGCTGCAAGGATGGGTGGTGGTCGCATGTTGCTGAGGACATGGAGTCTGCCTCAGTGGTCCGCGATCACAAATCGCTCTTTAATCCCATCAACAAAGTAACCCTGCAGTGCCACACATATCACTATCATTCGGGGAAAGAACGGTGATCCAATCTCCGACCACCAGGAACAAGTTTGCAGATTTGACGAGTATTTCTGTGAGGTCCGGGGGAGGGGAAATTCCTCAGCCTGGAAAACATTGTGGGACAAAGTGGGGATGACCCTGCTGAGGCTGCGGTGCCTCAAATAATGGAAGAAGTCACCCCCCTGTGAGTGGCTGGCTGAGGTACCAGCTGTTGAGGAAGTACTAAAGGCGATCTAGAGCCTGAGACCAGGAAAGGCACCGGGCTGAGATGATCTCCCAAGCGAAATGATGAGGGAGGGTGATGTTTGTGCACAGACTGCCCTACATGACATCTTAACAACAGTCTGGATTGGAAAGATGCCCTGGTGGTCCCCATCTTAAGAAGGGGGACCGCACAGACTGTAACAACTACAGGGGCATCTCAGTCCTCAGTGTGCTGGGAAAGATCCTGGCAAAGATTATCAAACATCGCCTTGCCAGAGAGGCTTGCGGAGCCCCAATGTGGTTTCAGGAAAGGGCGGTCCTGCACAGATGCCATATTTTCTGTCCGTCTGCTACAGCAGAGGTGTAGGGAATTCCAACAAGAGCTACATCTCTGCTTTATTGACCTGGCCAAGGCCTATGCTACCATCAGTTGGACTGGGCTCTGAGTTGTTCTTCGTGTTTTCGGAGTCACTGACCCTCTGCTCACGATCATTAAGGACCTTCATGATGGTGAGCGGGCCCAGGTAAAACTACGTGGCCGGGAGTTGGAGCCATTCCCTGTTCACTTTGGGGTGCGACAGGGATGTCCTCTGGCTCCCACATTATTTAACATCTATTTCGACCCACGTAGTTCGTGAAGCCTTCAATAGTTGTACCGGAATAATTTCCATCTGGTACAGATACAATGGGAGGCTGATCGATGCCCGGGTGCGGTCAAGGGATGGCTCCCTATTGGCTCAACCACGTTATGTATGCCGATGATCTGGTAATTGCTGTTCACAGCGAAGCAGTTGGAGGTGCTGCTGTTAAACCTGGAGCTTGTCACTAAAAGGTGGGAACTTACCATCAGCCCCACCAAAACAAAGCACCTGCCTGGGTATTTTGTACCATCGGACATTCCACCCCCACAACTCCCAATCGGTGATGGGACAGTTGTGGAGAGAGTGGAAAGTTTCCCATACCTGGGCAGTGTGCTCATGGCCAGCTCTGGTTTAACAGCAGAAGTCTCACTCCGAATCAGTCGAGCGGCAATATATTTCCACCGGTTGCGTAATGCTGAGTGGAAGCTACCTGGTCTGTCGCTCCTCACGAAGCTTCAGGTCTTCTCGGCCACGGTCATTCCCTCCCTTCTCTACGCTTGCGAAACGTGGACCCCCCTAGTGGAGCATCTTCGCCGGTTAGAAACATCTAGGCTGGCATGCCTACGATCCATCATTGGTTTAACCAGGCTGGATTGTGTGAGGCGCTCACAAATCCTCGAAAGATCTGGGCAAAGTTCCATCGGTGAGCTCCTCCGACAGGCAAGGCTGCGTTGGCTGGTCATGTAGCCCGATGCCCAGCCACCGCATGCCCAAACAGCTTTTGTTCGGCCGCATCGAGGGGGCTAAACGGGCGCGACACGGGCTAGATACGA